>NW_020955800.1:122321-236938 GCF_003031625.1 Empidonax traillii
TTTTTTTGTACCGGTAATTCTTTGGGATAAACAGGCGCTTTTTTGCTGGTTTGGGTGGAAAAATCCAGCCCCGGATTGAGAGGATGGGGTGCTTTCTGCAGGGAAGAAGGGTGCAGCCCCCACTAAAGCAGGGACACCAGGGGCATCCAAAGGTACCAAACATCTCGAACCTCAGACTTCTCCGACTGTACCCTGGGACTAACGAGCCTTATGTCTCACAGCTCCAAGAGCCTTAATGAGTGAGTCGCTCAGGTTGGGGGGGCACTGGAAGGGCCCCTTGCTGACCCCCACGACCTGCCTTGTGGGCGAAGGTGGGAGAACCAGAGGGGTTGTGGTCACCTCGGGCGTGGTGGCTGCCCCTGAGGGTCATGGGGCCACACCCTGAGCCTGCACCACGGCCCCAGCAATGCTGTTTGTGCAATAGAGACGGACCAAAGCTCTTCTGTTTCCACCCTTTTTTTTTTTTGGTGTGGGTGAGGAGGGAGAGAGGATAATGCTGATGAGGGGCCACAGCTGACAGTCTGCTCCCTGTGGGCACAACAAATGTCCCTCCAGGAGCCCCCCGGGGGGCCAGGGATTCCCATCTTCCACGAGGGGACAAAGCCAACCCCACACCCCTGCAGAGGCAGCAAAGGTGAGCCCTGGGGCTCCGGGGATGCAAAACCTGCTCGCAAAAACACTCCTGAGGCGGGTGCAGAACAAGGGGGACAGACCTGATTTTTAATTCAATTTCAAAGAAGGGGGTGCAGGGCATTACAGGCGGTGTAGACACCTTGGGAATCTCCGACAAGAAGTCCAGGAGGGAAAGGAAAGCCAAGTCCAGGCAACTGGGATTCTCACCGGGGGAAGAGGAGGAGGAGGAGAGGGAAGCATCCTTGGTGGGGCTGAGCCAAACTCGGCCATCGCCTCCACGTGCACAGGGGCAGAAACACGGCACTGTCCTGGGGACAGCGGTGGGGACACCCCAGCCTCCCCCAGGCCCAGGAGCAGGTTGTTCTCAGCAGGACCCGGGTGGTGTTGGGGAAGTGGGAACACTTTGTACTGTGGGTGTGAGTAGGGGTGAGGCACGAGGTGCTTGTAGCTGCTGCTGCGCTCCTGGAGACTCTGATTCCCGCGCGCCTGGACACGTCCTGCCTCAGAGTCCCTGCCTGCACCCAGGGTACCACCACCCAGGATATCTTCATCACCTACCCCCTCCTGGGCTTTTGGGAAAGCGGCTCTTTGTAGCCCTCGTTTTTCTGGGAGCTGGGAAATGCTGACGAAGCAGTGAGAGTTATTATTACTAATATAACTTCCTCTGTCTATAAAGTACAATAGAATATAACAATTATATTTATAACCTTTTTTTTTTTTCAAAATACTAAAGAGATGCTATAAAAACCTGTAACTAATTGTGCTATAAACTGCAGGCTACAGGGTTATAACAAACAATGTATTGGCTTAGTCACTGATATATGTATGTTGGAGCACTTTATAAATGCTTTATTATTAGCATTTACTAAGGAATTTCCTTCTCAGACAATTTGGAGGGATAAAGCTAGCCAGAGGTCGATAAAGTGGACTTACATGTGTTCATAAATCCTGGTGGGATGAGGTCGGATAAGGGAGCTGGGTTTGCCATGAAGGCCAGGGATGGTGACAAGTGCCACTGCCCTTCCTGGCTGAGATGGAATTGTGTCCTCCCATTGCCTTGTCTCTTTTTTTTCCTTTTTTTTCTTTTTCTTTTTTTTTTTTTTTTTTTTTTTGGATCAAGGGGTTTGGTTCCCCCAGCAGGGAGGGAGCAGAGTGACCCAGCCCCCCTGGCCTTGGCACAGGGGTGGGGTGGGGGGATGCACCGTGTTGGAGCTCAGCTAGACCTGCCTTTCATAGGAAGTGTTTCCAAGAGCACGGTGATGCTGCTGGGAGATGGACACCTGGCTGTGGGAAGAAGAAGGACTGGTGTCCTTCTGCTTTCCTGCCCGGAGCAGCACTGAATACCTCGAATACCTGCACCTCCCTGTTACACCAGGAATCACAGGGATGGTTTTGCTGGAGGATGGACCAGCCACAGATCCTGCTCAGGAGGTGAGGATGGTATTTCCCTGTGCCTCACAGGGGGCAGCCAAGGAGAAACCACGGCCCCTTGCTCACCCCTCACTGCCCCACCACCGTTTCCTAACAGGGGCTGCCCTTTGCCACCTGGCCCTTGCAGGACAGGACTCAGGCGAGCTGCAAGTCTGGGGGAAAAACATGCTGAAAGATTGAAATAATAATAATAATAATAATAATAAAAAAAATTAAATGAGAGGCTCACTTTCCTGCTAGGGATATGCAGAGAGAAAAACAAAACAAAACCGAAACAAAAAGAAACAAGCAGGAATGCAACCACAAACTCAAGTCCAGCTCCCTATCGCTTCGGAGGCTGCCTTCCCAGGGCCGCGTCTCACCGGGATGGAGGCGGGATCACCATGGGAAAACCAGGCGCGGGTGGGAGCTCGCGGCACCGAGGGGGCACAGGGTGCTGCCCACCCGCTCGGGAGACACCGGGGGCTCGGGTGGAAGCCTTGCAAAACCGGTCGCTGGCTGAACCCGGGGCACGAGGTAGCGGAGGGGTGACTTGCCCGGCAAGGAGCATTCCGAGATTATTTGGTGTTCGACAGGCTGGCGGGGAGGAGGCTTGCTGGGCTGGGCTGGGGCAGAGGGGGACTGAGAGCCCTGGGGAGGCAGCTCCCAGCACCCTGGGGATGTAAGGGGAGGGATGGGGATTTTATTATTATTCCCCCCCCCCCCCCCCCCCCCTCCTTTCTTGCTTTCACCTGGAAATTCCACCTGGAAGTCTGATCCAACTGAGCCAAAAGAGATCCCGTGTAACCTGGCATCTTGCTGGAGACTGTTCTGCCCTCCAAGGGGAGAAACCCCAGCTCTGCAGGGAGGAAAACAGGGCTCCTGTCTCCCTGTGCCCCAGTGATGGAACCACTTCAAGCACATCAGGATAGAGGTGCTGGATCATCCCCTTCCAGGGGCAGGTGATGGTAGGGAGCAGCAAGCATTGCCCCTGTGCTGCCAGAGCAGGAACTGGCAAGGATGGACCTGACAGCCAAAATCTGGGCACCCTCTGAGGGATCTCCTCCATCCTCCAGTGCCACGTACAACCCCACCCCACCCCCCGGGACAGCTTTGGCCTCAAGCTGAGGCTCAGGGAGGGCCTGGGGGTTTAACCAAGGACCTCCCTCACCCATCACTACCTCCGGGCAGCCACCTGCTCCAACCTGCCACTGGCCACCGCATCACCCTGCCCAAGGCACGCTGTCCCCAAATGTCACCGCAGGGTGCCAGCGCCAGTGGGAAGCCAACCCCGAGGCGCCTCCAGCACAGCTCCCACCGCAGCATCACCCCCACGGAGAGCAGAGACTCCGGTGTTCGCGGGGGAGCCTCGGCCCCCGAGGAAGGGGGGGTCCATCGGGGCAGGGGGGGCTCACATGATGGTGCACCGGTTCCTGCGCAGGGCGCCCTGGAAGCGGATGGTGGTGTGGACGTGCTTGCAGCGGGCGCAGCCCACGCTCTTGAGGAGCTCGCTGAAGAGCAGCAGGATGTGCCAGTTGTACTTGGCCGAGCACTCGATGTAGCCGCATTTCCACGTCTTCTTCACCAGGTTGGAGACGTTCCAGCGCGGGATCACCCGGCCCCGCTGCAGGTCCCGCTTGTTGCCCACGATGATGATGGGTGTCTCCGAGGTGCCGATGACCCTGGGGAGGGCGGGTGGTGAGCGGGGACAGAAGGGGACGGGGACACACCGGGGTGACTGACTGGCCCACAGAGCTCAGCCCATCCCAAGCTGGCTCTTGGTTTTGGCTCTCTGAGTGGGATGTGCCTCCCCTTGTCCTATCCTCTTGTCCCTCTCCATGGACAGCCATCCACCGTGCCACCCCTGGCTTCTCTCCCCGGGATGGCTTCCCTCACCCACAGGGGGTACATGCCCAGGGTCCTGCTCCTTCTCCTGCCCCCAGTCCCAGTTTTGATTTTGCTGCTGGGCTTCCAGCCCTGCAAAGGGGTTTTGTCCCAGTCCAATATCTCATCTCCGATGCCAAGAGCAGGGGAGCACTGGGACCAGCCACACCACTCTGCTGAGAGCTGCAGGACAGGATGCATCATCCAGCAAAGTGGCCCCTACCTTGTTTCCAGGATCTGCTGGCGGATGGTTTTGATGTACTCGAAGCTGTCAAAGCAACAGATGTCATAGACCAGGATGTAGGCATGGACGCTCCGGAGCCCCCTGCAACACACGTCCGCCCACTCCTGCAAGGTGCAGAGAGGGATCAATCCTGGCTTAGCCCCCCTGCTGGGCCCAGGGGATGCCCCACATTGCTCTGGGGATGGGCACATAAGGAGGCTGCTAAGCCAGCAGGCAGCAGGGGGGCCGAACACTCTCCAGCCCCGGCACCCAGCACCCATCTCACCTCTGCTCTGTGACCAACCCTGCCACAGCTGTGTCTGCACCCACAGCCCTTCAGCCATCCCCCCCTCCATCTCCAGAGATCCTTTATCCCTCCTTGTTCATCCAGAGGAGAGGTAACAGGATTTGTCAGCCCCACTTTCTCTCCTGAGAGAAGATTACAACCTGCCTAACACACAGTGGTGAGCTGGGAGCGTGGTCAAATGCAGCCCCCTGCCCTGGATGTAAAAGCTTCATCCTGCAGAGCTGCTAATTAGGTGTGTTAATTAGCGATGCACCCTACTCTTTGGGCAGGGCAGGTGAGGAGACTGCTGAGCCCCATCCCCACGGGTCTGAGGGTGATGGACCAGCAGCTCTGTGGGCCAGAGGGGGAGGGTGATGGCAGGTCTGTTTGGAGGGGACATGGGGACAGGAGAGGAGCAGTGGCTGCTCAGGAACCAGGTCTGTGAGAGCAAGATCAGGAGCCAGAGCAGAGGTAGGCCAGGGTGGCCTCTCCACATTCAGAATTTGGAGTTGTAAGAAATACATGCTGTTGTGAAAGTTCGGGGTTTCTGGGAACAACAGGATTTTTTCCCATGCTATAAGTGAAAATCTTCCCCACTTCCAGCCACTTTCCCATCCCAGCACTGGGACCAGGAACGGCAGCCTGTGAAAGCAGTACTGCAAACCCTCCTGAGCGCCTCTGGAAAGGAGAAAGATGCTCCAAGGAGGAAAGGCATCACTTCTCCCTGAGCAAACCCCTTCAGAACCGTGAATCAGCCCCTTCTGAGTTTATCATTGGAATGAAGCAAAATGAGAAGACCTAGGACTGAAGAGAACTGGGGAAAAAGAGGGTTTGGGATGCGGGTTTGTCTCCACCGCAGAGGGCAGCACGGGAAGGAGCTCAGGGCGAGCAGAGTGACCCAGCCCCTCTCTGTCCACGGAGGGGAGGAGGTGCTGGGGCGATCCTCTGTCTCCTCAGGGACACAGGCGGGTGGAGCAGCAGCTTCTCGGGTTACACTGAGTCCCGATACACCGGAGAGATTAACAAATCGCAGCTATTTCACCACACCGGGCTGCAGCTTGCTCCGGCGCTGCGATGTCAGGATGGTTTTCCTCATGCACTGCAGGTTTCCCGGGATGTTCGAGCTGTAGAAGGGTTGCACTGCTGCAGCAGGATGTCGGAGAGCCACTGGCTCCTGCTGCTCTCCCAGGACATCACTGCAGGGATGCTTTTCCTGGGCGTGGAGCAGAGTCCGGAGATGTTTCCCAGCAGGCAGAGCCGTATCCTCCACCACGGTCCTCTTCTTTCCCCTCAGAGCCATCCGCCTGAGCACCCTCTCCTCCCTGGAAACCTCCATCTGTTCCCACCGGCCGCCTCCACTTGAGTGCAGCAAGGCAGGGAGTTAATCGAGTGTGTTGCCATCGGCTGCCGTGTCAATAAATTACCCTTTGCTATTTCGGGCTGTCTCTCGCGCTGACCTTTCGTTCCCTGCGCTCACCGGTTAATTTTTAAACCTGCTCCTCGCCCCTGGAGCACTCGCTTCACCTCCTGCCCGATGGCACAGGGACTCCTGGAGCAATACATGGCCCCTGTAACCCTGTCCCTGTCGGGCACAGGAACACTGTAATTAACTGAGGTGGCCCCACTGATGGCACTGCCCTCCAGCGTGGCTGCAGTCGCGGTTGGGCACCTCCAGCTCCTTTTCCAACAGCAGTGACACAACTTGTGCCTCTGGGATGGGGCTATGGCATGAGCTTAAAATCCCCTTTTTCCCCTATTAACCCCCCCGAAATGGTCAGCACTTTCCAGCCCTACACTGCATTTTGGGGATGCTTTGGAAGCACCTGGAAGCGTGGGGTGGTTGAGGAGCTGGTGGATCCAGCGCTCCAAGAATGAGCCCAGGCAATGCAGGGGGGTGATGGTCACTCCCAGAAGGGGACAAGCAGCCCTGCTCTGCCTGGCTTGGGCAGTGGATACATCAGGGGTCCGGCTCTCCCGGAACCCCTGATTTCCACCTGAATGCTCTGGCATTTCCTCTGACAGCCATGGAACTGGATCCCAATGCTCCAGGATCCACCACTCAGCTGGCTGCGGCTGTGGGCAATCCCAGAGCCACGTTCCTTGGAGTGGGACCCCGTCTCTTGCATTTGCTGCCACCAAGCTTTAAAAGGCACTTTATCCTGGGCCTGCTCAGCCGGTATCCACAAGGACACAATCCCTCACACTGGTTTTTAGCAGCCAAACCCTGACACGGAGGGAGAAGCACCCCCCAAAGAGGAGGAACCAGGACTCCGTGGAGTCACACAGAGAAACCCCAGGGAGGTCACCAGAGACCCCCCCAGGGTGGAAGTCCCCCCGGGAGCACCCCTACCTGCAGGGTGTTGACAGGGAAGGCGGTGATGGGGGGAAAGTCCATGATCTGCAGGTCGTGGACGTGGCCGTTCATGACGACGGCGGGCAGGTAGACCCGGCGGGCCGTGGTGGGCACACAGACCTCGCTGAACTCGTTGTAGAGGAACTGCCGGACTATGGCACTCTTGCCCACGCCCTGGGCTCCCAGCACGGCGATCTTGAACGTTGCCACCATTCCGCCGCGCGCCGGCCGCTGCCCTGGTGCTGCCTCCGCGGTGCCGAGGCTGCATATTCCCGAGCAGGGGGCCTCAGCCCCATTCAGGATGCATTTCCCCTCCGGGACAGCACGTCACTGCAAGGCCAAGGAGAAGCTGGTCAGATCCTAGAGACACCTTGGTGTCACACTGTTGTTACTTCGGGGGATATTTTTTCAAGCAGGAGCCGGGGGGAAAGGGTTGTACTACGGAGCCCCAGGGTTGGACAATGACCCCAGCACTGCGGGACATCAGAGTCCCCTTTGGAGCCTCCCACCCCACATAGCTAAGGAAAGCTTCATTCCATGAAGGTTCTTACAGGCACATCCCTCCCTTTCAGCACCAGAGCAAGGAGACCTCCCAGGAATGGGTCTGTCTGTGGCTCAGGGTTTGCTCAGCCCATCTGCAGCAGGTTCCAGGCTGTGCTGGGGACTTGTTCCATAGCACCGTGGGGACCGACACCAGCTGCTCCTTCCCAGTGCTGCCCCAAGACAGGGAATCCATCTTCCCTCCGCTTGGACAGCTGGAATTGCCTTTTGCTGGGGCAGGGGGAGGTTGCTCTGCGCCTGCGAGCGACGCTTTAACGTTTAATTTCAGGCTTTGAGCGGTTGGGCAATTAACTTGATGGAGACTAATTTCCCAGCCAGCTGATGGGGTGAGCCCACGAGCTGCTGGCAGGGTCACACGTGTGGGGGGACACGGGGTGATAACCCACACATGGGAATTTGGGAACTGAGTCGGAGTCTGAGGAGTCCAAACACCTTCTGGCAGTGGGCTCCCGACCAGGAGCTGTGAACGGCAAGGATGAGGGGATGAGTCCCACTTTTGCTTGCTGTCATCACTAGGAAGCAGCTTGTGCTTCATCCCAAAGTGGGGATGTTTTGACCAATTTGTGATGCTCTGGTCCATTTTCCCTTAATACCATGCCCAAAGCACAGGGGAGCAGCAGAAAGTGTCAGGTTCAATCACCCTGTTGTGCCTGTTCTGTGGGGATTATTTGCCCCAGGGAGAGCCTGGGCACGGAGATTCCCACTGCTGGGTGCTGGATCGGATGTGCTTCCTGGGGTCCCCTAAGCTGGGCCATGGCTCACACCATCCTCACCCCCCCAGCAGCAGGACTGGGGACCCTGTCACCCTCTGCTGCTGGGACTGTCCCCTGGGGTGCTGGCTGCCCCCAGCCCTGGTAGCAGGAGTGTTTCTGTGCCAAATGAAGGGAAATGGGGGGGTGCAGAAGCCCCCACACCCGACCCTGCTGGGGCCCTTCTCCACCAGCAGACAGCACTGTCATTGCAGGTCCCGGGGGGCCTCTCTGCTGCAGGGACAACCCTGTCCCCACAAACCCTTCCTCCTCACAGCAGCTTCCCCAGCTCCCCTGTGGGGCTGGAGGATGATGGAGCAACACAACTGGAAACCCAGTGCCTGCAGGGCTCCCTGGAACTGGGGCACAGGCTGAGCCTTACTGTACCACCCCAAAAACCCTGTTCCCCTCTGTGCTGGCACACGGGGACCACTCACGGGCTCCAGCAAACGAGCTTGCACCCCAGAACATCTGAGGCCGACCTGAAGGCCCCCAGCCCCACGAGCAGACACTGTGGGAGTCTGAGGCTCAGTGGGGGGACCCGTCGGGGGAGCCCAGGGTGGGCTGGTGGAGCAGGACCAGCCGGGGGGCTCCGAGTGCTCAGCACCAGGCCGGGCTCAGTGGGCTGCAGGGCCGGGCGGGGGCTCACAGGGGGCTCCCGGCATGGGGGCTCTGGCCCCCGGTGCGACCTTGGGCACCCCGCGACGCCGGGGGCACTCGGAGGAGCAAGCCCTGAGCCCCGCGGGGAGGGTGCGGCGGCAGCATCCCGCACCCTGCATCCAGCATCCCACATCCCGCACATCCCGCACATCCCGCACATCCCGCACATCCCGCACATCCCGCATCCCGCCCCGACCCTCCCGGGGATGCTCTGGCCGCGGCGGGCAGCGCAGCACCCCCAGCCCGCGGTGGCGTGCTGGGGCTGGGGGTACCGGGTGGGGGGGAACACCGGGGAGGGACACCCGCGCCCCCCGTGCCGGCGGGGCGGAGGGGAGCGGGGAGCGCCGGCGCTCAACTTTCGCTGGGGACCCCCCGATCCCCCCATCCCGGCGACCCCCCCGGCTCTGCCCAGAGGTAACTTTGCCACCCCCCGTCCCCTCGTTCCCGGCAGACCCCCCGTACCTTGCAGCGGTGGCCCGGGCCGGCGGCGCCCCGGCGGGTGGAGGAGCCATGCGGCGAGCCCGGTGCGGGGCGGGCGGCCCCGCTGCAGAGCTCCGGCCCGGCCCGGCCCCCGCCCGGCGCGGAGAGACCGGGGGGCGGCGGCGGGGAGCGGGGAGCCCGTCCGGGGCACGGCGCGGGGGCAGGCGCTGCACGGGCAGGGATGGAGGCAGCGCCCGGTGGGATGGCGGGGATGCCCGCGCGGGAGGCGGGCAGCGCCTGGGGAGCGATGGAGGGAGGGAGGGAGGGAGGGAGGGAGGCAGAGCTCAGGCAGGGATGCAGGCAGGGATGCCCGGGAGTGATGCAGGCAGAGCCCGCGGAGGGAACGACGCTCAGCCCAGGCAGAGATGCAGGGGATGCCCGGGGAGGGATACAGGCAGTGGCCAGGTAGGGAAGGGGGCAGCGCCCGGGAAAGGAGGCAAGAAATGCCCAGAGCGAGCCGCAGGAGCCCAGGAGAGACACCGATTTCTCCCGGGGCTCTGGGGAAGTGCCGATGGGAGAAGACCCTCCCATATCCCCCCTGCAGTGTGCCGGGTGCAGCGCCGTCACCCCTTCCCTTCCCGGCGCCCAGAGGCATCTGCGCTCTCATGCCCACCCTGTATGAGCCCCCAAGGCCAGGCTTCTTCTTCGGAGGGTAGGAGCCCTCCCAGGAGGGAGCGTTTCCCTCCTGACACCGCTGCTCGCTGTGCTCTTGGGCACATCACTTCACCTCCTCGCTGTGCCAGCCCCTGGGGGTTTCTCTGTGCCCGCTGGCACCGGGGGGGACTCTCAGCCCAGGATGGTGCCAGGGAGGGACATTTCTGTTGCAGATTCTGCATTTTGGGTCACCCTGTACAAAGCTCTGCTGGGCAGAGGGGAAGGTGCTGGTCACACCGAGAGTGTGGTCCAGGCCCCCGGCACACGCTGCTGGTGGGCTCCCTGCACCTCTCTGCCCCTCGAAGCACACCCCAAACCCTGCCCCAGCTGTTTCCCTGCAGAGCTGCCTGATGCTCGCAGTTAGGGGAATATTTATGTGTCCCTGGGGTTATTACCAGCCCTAGATGCCGCTCCCCTTCCCTGCATCGCCATAAAGCAGTCCTGAGCTGTGGAATGTTTCCGGGAGAGGGAAGGGATCAGGCTGCACACGAACTCTCCTGCACAATTCAGGCTCCAGCCTCGGGGCTATTTTTAGCAGTTCCCTCTAAGATGCTCTTCGGTTGCAGTTTTATGTGTGAAACTTAATATACGAGGGAGGGGGGAGGGGTGTGGGGCTGGATCCCGGCACGTCCCCGCTGGTTGGGAGGCTTATCCCAAGCCTCAGCGACAGGAGTCTGATGCAAATCTAAAATCATCCATCCAAGAGCTCTCGTGTCCTGGCACGCAGGTGGCAGCAGGGGACAGGCAGAGCTGATGGCTCGGGGGGCTGCAGTCAGCCCCGGCCTCAGCCACAGTCTCCAAAATCCTCACCCGAGACCCTGCCTCTTCCCACTCCTCATCATGGGCTCGGGGACCTGTTGTCACCTGGTGCTGGCCCTTAGCGCATGCACTGAGTGTGGCTGCAAATCCAGAGCAGCAGGAAAGACCCATTTCTTCACGAGGAGCCCCTGGCAGAACAGGGAGGGAGAGAGAAACCTTTCCCTTTGCCACAGGATGTGAGGGGACAGCAGCTGACATGCCCTGAGCATCTCACAGAAGCTTTTGCTCCTGTTGGGCCAAATGCTGCCCCAGGCTCATCGCCAGCACCATGACAGGAGGGTGACCCACAGTAGGGAATGATGCTCTCTGCTCCAGAGCAACACCTCCCAAACCTGCTGCTTGTTCTGTTGTATTTCTGGCCACTACAAGTACTGAGTTTGGGGTTACCCGAGCTTGGCTCTGGCCCCGTACACAGATTTTGCAGCCCAAACCCATCCTGCCTGAGACAGGACCAGCAATGGCAAAGCCCTGTGGAAAACAACAGCACCAGAGCAAAGTGATCCAAAATGCATCACTGACCCAGGATTTCATCGTTTCACCACAGGGAAAACAGGTCACACTGAACACAGCCCACCTGGGGCCACAGAAGGGTAAAATGGGTACATCCATCTTCTGCTCCTCATCTGAGCCTGTCCTCACTGCCCTTTGAGATGAGGAGAGAGCAGCAGTCAGACTGAGGATACCTGCTGCCTCCTCACCCTGCAAGCCCCTAATTTGGGGTGGAAAAAACCGCCTCCTTCCCACCCAACCCAGCCTTCAGCTCTGCTGCTCCCACGGGCAGAGCCCACATCAGGGGGAGCAGCCCCTCTCCCCAGCCCCACAGAGCCACTCGCAGGCCACAGCGTCGTGGAAATGAGTTTATTGACACAGACGGCAGGTAAAGCCTGGAGAGCAACACAACGACACGGCCAACACTGGAGCGAGCAGAGCGGCAGGAGAGGAGGGCGGGATGTCACCCAGGAGCCCAGGCTCTGCCCTGCGGCACAGACACCTGCACACCCGGGAAGCTGGGAAGAAACTTGGCGAGAGAAGGGTGTGCTCAGCATCCCCTCCCCACGTCGAAGCTACACTCTTCTCCCTGCCCCGACACAGCATCGCGCTCAGGGCCACCGGTGTTTCCTTAATTGCTCTGTTAATGATTTCTGCAGTGCACCCGCAGGGCTTGGAGCAAATCGCCTCCCAGCACATGCTCAAGGGCTGCGTGGCTCCAGCTCTGCCCCACTTCTTCCCCAGCCAGGGCACAGGGATTCCTACACAGGGACACCACTTTCCTCAGGTCCTGCAGCTCCTGGGCCCTGCTGGAGTCTCTCCCAGAGCATTATGACCTTTTCCCAGCACTGGTTTCTTGGCTGCAGACAGTGCCAAAGCTCTGATGAACGATCTCCCACCGTAAAACATTTATTGACTTTGAAAGTGGCATCTAAAAGGACGACATGGGGGTTGCTACACGCAAGAGCTTTGTTAGCAGGAGAGGAAATGGTGTCCAAGCATGCTGGGGGGGGGCAAAGCCGTTCTGGATAGGGGCTTGGATTAGGCAGGACAAGCTATGGATGGAGCAGGGACATGCAAGAGGCTTTGCTTTCACTGCTGTTGTTGCAGCACTTAGTGGTTGCAATGGGGAGAGTCCACGGCCATGGACAGGAAGGGAAGCGGTCCTGGCCCTAGGGCCAGGTCAGAAAAGAGGGGTCAGGGCATGGAGCTGTTCGGGGCAGGGACGAGGGTGAGAGCAGGAACTCAGCTGGCCCTTGTCACCGTGTGCCTCTGGGCACAAAATGCTGAGCTGCAAATGGGAGAGACGCTCCACGATCTGCTCAGCTCAGCCCAGTTGGAAACTGAAGGCCCCCAGCCTGGCAAGGAGCAAACACTGCCAATCCCAAACCATCTCCCATCACGCCACTGCCTGGGTTCTGGGGGATAACACAGGAACAAGGAGAGCCTCTCTGCTCCTCTGGCACCCCGGGACACTGCCAGCAGTGGCCCCTCTCCACAGGGGCACAGCTGACACCGGCAGAGCCGTCAGGGAAGTGGCACTGCCACATCTGGATGTACCAGGAGCCTCGGGGACCGCCGGGGCCAGCACAGCGCTGGGGGAAGGGGGCACAGCTCGGGGGGATGGCCAAGGTGGCAGTTCAGCCATAGCAGGCACGGAAAGAACAGGAAAAGAGGGGCTGCAGATGGGTGAGGATGCAGAGACCACACCTGGAGCTCTGGCACGAGCCTTTTGATCTAAGGACAGGCTCGTTTCCTTCATTTCATCCACCGCTGTCCTGCCACTGATCTAGGCCTGCAGCTCCTCCCCACGCAAAAGCAGCCTCACTCCTCAAATCAGCAGCTAATGAGCCAGGGAGATGGCTGGAGTGAAAACACACCATCAAAGCAGCGCTGAGTCTGCCAGCACAAGTGTAATAAAAACCCCTCTTTAGGGCTCCATCCGCCTCCTGGACCGAACTGATGGCTCTGTTCCTAGTTCCCCCAGGCCCTGCTCACCCTGCTAGAGCCCGACCTCCCTGCAGGGCTCCCAGTACTTCCTTGGAATCACCTTCCCTTTGAGCCAATTACAATAGAAAAACTCAAAAAAATGTATAAAAATATAAAATAAAGTGCAGTGTTATGTTTTCGACACTTTTGCCTTGTTTTAATGAGCGGATGTGTGGTTTTTTTTGCTTGTTGTTTTTTTTTTTTTTTCTTTTTTCCCCAATGAGCGGTATTTTACAAAATCGAAACTACACCTAAAGCCATTTAGAAAACACTGAACATTGGCACAAAATGGAGAAGCCCACGAGAACAGATGAGTGAGGGGTGAGGAGGACACGGGAGTAGTCGAAGCAGTGGTTACAAACTCCATGGACGCTAAAAATACCAAAGGGGTTTGTTCCCTATCATCGTTAGCACGTGGATACTAATTGCTACCTTGTTTAATCAGTGCCTTTGACTGAAATCCTACACATGAATACAGCTGCTTCCAGTTAGGAGTGCTTTTCCCCGCGCTAGCGGTGAAGGAGGATTTGGGGACCCCTTTTTCCCCCCACTCCTTCCGCAGGGTGAGGCACAAGCTGGATCTCCTGTTAGTTTTTCAAGATGGCATCGTAGGCCTGGTAGATGTACTGGGACACTTCGGGAGCTCGGCATTTCAGGGAGAGCTGTGGAGAGGAGAGGAGAGGTTAGTGGTGGTGCAGAGGGAGGCAGGAGCTTCCTACCGTGTCCACAAAGCAGCTGGAAATGCCTGGCCTACAGCATGGGTTGGACAGCCCACGGATGTGGATGATGACAGCCAC
Source organism: Empidonax traillii (assembly GCF_003031625.1). Classification (NCBI taxonomy): domain Eukaryota; kingdom Metazoa; phylum Chordata; class Aves; order Passeriformes; family Tyrannidae; genus Empidonax; species Empidonax traillii. The sequence continues at coordinate 136,309 of NW_020955800.1, forward strand.
ACAGAATATTTCCCCTGGTACTGCTTTATTCATCACCAACCCCAAACTGCCTTTTCAGAGGTACACAAATGCATCCCACTCTGGAGTTCCCAAATTCCTTAACAAATGCCCAGGTGCCCCAGCAGGCATGAAGGAAGGGGACATGGCCCCAAACTGAGCCAAGGCTTGTCCTCATGCTGTAAATCCCAGCACTAAACCCGAGGGCTTCTAACGATCTGCTGCTCAGCCCTGACGGACACAAACTTGGCTGTCACCCCTCTCTAAAGCAAAGATCAGGCTGAGACCTGGCTTGTGGCATCAATCCTTGTGCAAACACTTTAAATCACCTTCCAGCTCTCGCTTTCACCCCGCGGGTCCCCAGACCAGGGATTTTTCTTGAAGCTCCTGGCACAGCTTCCAATGGGAGATAAATCCTCTAATACCAGGACGCTCAGACACACAGCCCCCTCAGAAGGGGAGCAGAGTCAAAGAGAAGAAGTCAGAGGGGTGCACGAGGCAGGACAGGGAGCACCCTTCCCACCAGCCCCAGGCTGGTGCCAGCACGAGGCCAAAGAGCCTCTGACACCCAGACAGCCGGTCCCCGCTTGCAGGGCATAAATTACCCCCCGTCTGGGAGAGGGGGAAGGGCATCCTGGCTATGCTTTCTCGCTAATATCTCTTGGCTTTATCTCCGGGTAACCTTGGCAAGTAACTGCTCATTGCTGTGCAGGCACTATCCCAGCTCACTGGTAATTCTGTTGTTTCTCACTTTTTTTCCCCAGTTCAGGGGGCATTCCTAACCCCCAGTCAAATTAACAGGATCTCCCCCAAAACCAGCACGTTAGGCAGAGCAGGGAGAAGCTGCTCTGCATACGAGGGTGAGTTAGCAGGATCCCAGCCTGCACCACGTTGCCCTCCACGGTCCGACACCTCACCGTGTAGTTGGGGTTCCCCGGCTGGATGCGAAGCTCAGCCAAGATCCAGATGCCGTTGGTGAGCTTCAGAGACTGGTAGAGCATGTCCTGGCCCTCCACGTTCCTCTTGGCAATGGTGTAGACATTGTTGTTCTGCAGTTTGCTGGAGACAGTGTCTTCAGAGAGAAGGAAGAAAAAAAAAACCACATCTGTTAATTCAGATTCATCATCTGCGGCGACAGGAGAGCCCAGAGGAACATTCCCAGGATGCAAGTGCACAAGGAAATGCTGACTTCTTCCCCGGGGACAGGAGCAAACATGACACAAGGAATAAAAATTCCAGTGTGCTTCGTGGACCCACCTCCTTTCTTTTAAGCTGTGATATCCCTTGCTAAGTATTTGCCCATTTTACAGGGCTTTCACTTACTGCTCTGGGTCATTCAGGACTTACTGCCTTCATCAAGGCGAGACTCTCAAGGCAGCTCAGAGGGTAAGAGAACTCTGTTTTATCCATAACCCCCAACCAGCTGCAGGCAGACTATCCTGAAGGCAGTCAAAAGTCAGAACAAGAAGTTGGAAAAGAACAAAGATCACTGCCTGAGGTCCTGTCCCAACCCTGACAGCTCCCTCCTGCCTCCCTCACACGCAGACACTTCTGGACGATTCAATGTCATACCAAGGCAGGAAAAATCCTTTCCTTTATTTTCGAGCAATTGCTTGAAAGGTAAAAACCCACAGACGTGTCTCTAGACATCACAGGGCTGTGATGCAGCTTTAACACACAGCCTGACCTCAGCCCTCCTGGATGACGTGTGATTTCACCTGCAGACCCGCATGGATGTCATTGTGACACACGTTATTTCTATGGGACCTTCTGAGGAAACCAGAACAGAGGCAAATACGCAGAACAGAAAGGCTGAAACCAGCAACCTCTGCATGCCAAGGGGCTTCTCAGCACAGAGCAGAGCAAACCTCAGACTTCAGGTGCCAGGAAAAGGGCACATCCACACTTTGGGTGGAAGGCTCAGGGAGGAAGACATCTGATAAGCATCATTTGCAAATTCCCCTTCCTGGTGCCCAATAGGAGAAATTTAACTCCCTGCCAGGGTAAGTGGATCATCTTATCTATGATGGGCCATTACCAGCAGGTTGGGCATTTTCAACAAAAAACAAGGGAGAGAAACAGCCTTAAACCAACTCGTGCTGAACACCCAGAGACTAGAAATGTAGTTTCCATCTCAAGGAGCACAAGGAGTAGGAGAGCAGCAGAGAAGCAGCAAAGTGACCCTGAAGCTCTAATCCATCCCTGCAAACCTACAAACACCAAGATGCACCTGTGCCAGATTTGAGAGCGGACACAGGTCTGTGCTGGCACATGGGGGGATTAGAGAGGGGACAGCAGAGCCTGTTCATGCACCAGGGAATGGTGGAAGGAGGAAAGGAAGGGCCCAACAAACCCATACCCTGATGCAGAGACTTGGATCCGCTGTCTCTTCCCAGGGCAGGGCTGATAAGTAGAGTTGTGGAGCAGCTCCATGGGCAGCCTGGACACTTCCCTGAGCCCCTTTGCCCCCCAGGCTTCAGAGCAGCTACACACGGGTTGAGGACAGTTCAGGCATCCAGCTACCCAGACACACTCAGATTTCAGCTTCCTTCTCTTCCCCAGTTACTATGGAAACTGGCAGATATAAGTAACTAATGAGATTTTTTGCTTAAAACCCCTCATTCCCTGTCTCCTCCTCCCACCTATACTCCTCCTCTACACAACAAACTCATCCAGGCTAGGCAAACAGGCAATGCAGAGCGGTCCCCTCACAGAAAGTGTGGCTGGGAGAGACATCACCCAGCAGGGATGAAGCTTAAATTCCCATCTCCTCATTCCCTCAGAGTGAGAGCAGCCTCCAGGGCTGTGTGAAAGGCTCAGTGTCCAGCACAGGCACTGGCTCAGAGGGTCAGAGAGGGACATTGAAACTAAATGGGATTTTGTTTGCCCAGTTTTAACAGGTTGGGGTTAAACCTCACACCCCTTTGGACATGTATCCTGAAGGTGGAACTACTGGCAAGGACCTTCTCTTGCCATCATTACGTTGGCCACAGCAGTCTCCCCTCCACTGGGGGATGCTGTCGGAGTAAAGGCATTCCCCGGGGACCAGGGGTGCAGGATTGGAAGCCCAGTAAGTGAGAAGCTGTAATTTTGGCAGCTGTGAGGCTGCTACTCCATCCCACGGTGTGATGGCAGAGGAGGGGAGCTGTGCTTTGGGAGCACAGTGGCTGAGGTGGGGCTGCAGGGCAGCAGCTCTTATGCCAGAGCCCTTGTGAGATGGCTCCTCTTGCAATTTAACCATCCACAGCCTCTGCTGAGGGGCAGATTTCCAAGGAGGAACACGCTTGTAAGGGGACACAAGGAGGAAAAGTGAGACAGGGCAATTCCTAGGAAAGCCTGTTTTCTGCTTCCCTGAGACCTTAGTTACCCTCTGAAGAGAGCAAAAGGCCTGACCAAGACATGCCCTGCCTCAGCCAGACACCCCCAGCAATGTGAGCAGGCTGGAGCTGATGCTTGGCTTGTCCAACTCCTCCTGCCCCCCCCTCCCAGCACTGATTTAGGGACTGGTCAGAGCCGACCCCCTCTCCCCACAGGTAGCACCTCCCGTCCCTCCTGCGCTCTGGAGTATCAGGAATTTGGATTTTGGAGACCATCAGAGTTGCTAAGCAACAGTGCCAGGCTGTGCCTGGCTGAAGGCAGGACCGCTAATGCCATGTGACAGCACAGCCTTTAAAAAAAAAAAAAAAACAACTAATAAACCCAGACAGATATTGCTGGGAGCAGAGAGCTGAGCCTGGCTCTGCACAGCCAGAGCACAGCACCCACCAGAGCCCCAGCGAGGCAGGAGGAGGGCTGAGTGACTCTGGGGGCTGGTGACTCTGCAAACCAGAGCACAGGAGTCCTTTGGCAAGATGCACAGTCCACACCTGACCTTGCGCAGCCACTTCCCACAGGGCTTTTTCTTTTGGCACACGGACTGTTCTCACAACCTTCTTCAAGTAAAATGTAAGGACACGGGGAGATCTGCCCGTCACCAGGGCCAGTGAAGCTTCTAACATCAGCTCATCTTTCAGCGTTGGGTTTTTGGGTTTGTTTCTTTTCCTTTCTAAACAGAATTCTTTACCTCAGATCAGCAATCAAATAATGCACATGGAAACACAGGGAACAACAGCTGGACAACGTCTCCTGCCTCACACAGAAGTGATCCAGTGCTTTTTATCAGCACTTTCCTTACGGTTAAAGCAAAGGACATGCTTAAAGTATTCTGCCCATCAGCTTAAGAACTTCACTTCCGAACTCAAACAGCCAAGATGACCAACTGGCAACCACGGGGGCTTTCATGAAGGACGTGCACAGTTCAGAGCCAACATCAACAACACACCTTTCCTGAACTTGGTGGCATTCTGCAACAAGCACTGGATATGAGAAAGGAAAATTTTATGACTATATTTTGTGCTGTGGTAGCTGAGAACACCCCCATGCCATTTCCAGCCCCACCTCAATGGTTCTGAGCATCCAGCCAAGGGCTGCATTCAGACACCAAACACAGACTCTGATGCAGTGGGGAGGCACTCGGGGCAATATGATGACAGCACATTATTTTTCAAGACATGTAATATGCACTAGTGCTGTAATTTATTAAACTTTCAGGTTTTTGCACGTATAGGAAAAAAAAAAACCATACCAGGGAAGCTTATGTATTATTGTCCCCCAGGTTGTTTCATCAGAAAAATCCAATTTCTCTTCGTTCTGGCATTAGCAAATTACTCGAGGGAGAAAAACAAAGTGACCACTGCATACCAATAAAGCCACATTCAACTCCAGACACAAAAGCTGCTGCTTCACACCAAATTGTGGACAAGCAATAAGCAAGTAAAATCAAAATTCCTAGAACTGCTGAACAGCACAGCAACTAATTGCTTCCCATTTAATGGCGCTCAGTCTTCATGTGCAAGTCAGCTTGTCCTCTTTTACTCTGTGGGTTTGGGTTAGCAGAATTTAAAAAAAAAAAAAAAAAAAGAAAAACATCTAGCTAATCTGATTTGCATATCCTAATGTAGTAATCCTTTAAAATGTAGTCAAACTTAGCACATTGAAAACACAGTGTAAACAAGCCAGACTGAGTTTTAGCGCACACTCAGTTACAGAGGAAGCCTCAGTTGGTCTAAGTTGTGCCAAAAGCACCCAGAGTATTAGAGCTATAACAGACTAGGAATCTATTTTCATGCACTAGATTCTTGAATGCTCATTAACATCCCCCCAAATCAATTAATTTAGTGCTGGATTCATAAGAGATGAGAATGCTGGGCTGCAACCATGACCTTGTGTTTTCATTATTTCTGAATAAAGTTTTCTCCATGGAACTCTCCCAATGTCTTCCTAAGAGGCAGGTGCATGAAACAGCTCTAATGAATTTCAGATGTGCAGTGCATCCTAAGAACACCTTGGTCCCATGACACAGCTCCAGGCTGGCTCCTCCGTGGCCATAGAGCCCTCAGGAACAGCCTCAGGCCAGCACCAGCTCCCACCGCTGGGAATCCAACCCCCAAATCCAGAATTAAGCACTCATCTCTCACTGAGTCACTGGGAACACCTTCAAAGGCCCGGGATTTGCTTTTTTTTTTTGGAAATTAAGATGCTGGAGACATGGATTAGAGTGGCCAGCTCTGACCACCTAAGGATACCTGCTCCTCATCCCACAGCCTGGACCTTATCCTTTGGCTTCAGCTTGCTGTGATTCCAGCAGCAGCCAAGATTTTCTGGTTGTCCTGTGTGCTGTTTTGGGGTGAGCTGCCAGGGATAGGAGCTTTTTTTTTTTGTGCCATCCCTGTTGCAAGCCATCAAAGTTCAAACCAATCCTATTTGGCTTGCCTTGTGGGCACAGGATGGATCTTTTACCTACAGAGGCCTGGGAGCACAGACTCCTACAGAAGCACCTCTGCTGACTGACTGTGTTTATCTCTTTTTTGTTTGAAGGAAGAAAAGCAATAACCTGAGGAAAAGTCTGCATCTTGCACAGGAGGTGCTGTAAGGTGACTGTTGCATGGTGACAGACAGCCCTGGATGTACAAGAAACGCTTGTTTGATAAAATCCCAGCCCCTCACAAATCCCTGTTCCAAGCCTACCTCACTCTGGTTTAGAGAGAAAGAAATTCAAGTTTCAGTTTCTTCATTGAAGAACAGCAGCATCCCCTGGCTAGCTCCTGTGTGTCCACACAGAACTTAAGCTCCGCTTCTCACATGGTGCAGAAGCAGCACAGATGGGAACACTCAGGGAACTGAAGGCTGTTTGCAGCTGGGAGAAGGAAGGACACGTGCAGGGACCACACTCCTGATCAGCCTCTGCCCAGCAGCCCAGCTTGGCACCCCTTGCTCCATCCAAATCCTGCTGCAGCCACAGCTCCAAGTGGCTGGTGGAGCTGCCTTAGGGCACATCAGCTGGGAGCAGAGGTATTTTTAGCTCACAGCTGAATTCACGTCACAGGGCTGGAATCAGTGAGACCGAAGCATGAATGGCACGGTGCGTCCCTGAGCACTCGCCACCGAGTGGGTGGGCCCACGCTAGGCATGAATTAGTGATCCTGGGCATGAATTAGTGATCCTGGGCATGAATTAGTGATCTGAGCAGAGGAGAGGAGGGATAACAGCTCACAACTCTGCGGAGCCGGCGGTGCTCACAAGCTTTTTGCTGCGCTGAAGGGCTGCACAAACCCAGCGTCTCCTCAGGTTTGGAGAGGAGCTGTTGAAATCTGCAGAGAGTTTTGTGCAGCTCTGCCACATGACCATTGGGAACCTTGATCTGTGCAGTGACACGAGCTGCACGCAGTGGTGTGTCACGAGTGAGCAACAGAACAACCGACAGCCCAAACCGAGACTTACCTCTGGTTAGACATCTCTCCTAGGAGAGTCTTTGGAACGTGACATGAACCAGTCTGTCCTTCCACAGGATCAAGCTCCTAAAGGTTTTACACCCAGACCTCCTCTTCTTGAAGAAAGGAGGTGTCTTTTCTACTATTTTCACTGAATTTCAACAATCAAGGTTGTGAATCTTGAGACATTATCACCTGACTGTGGCAGGTGGCCAGACACACCCTTGCTCTGGAGTAAACTAGTAGCAAGATGGATTCAACTGTTGTCAGAGCTCATCCAGTTTACTCTGCCTTTGCCACGGTGTGTAGCAGCTTGCCATGCTGTGAGAAGCCTCCATCCCTGAGGATGCTGGAAGCCCAGAGCTCCATGGGTTTTGGGCTCTGGCTGATCCTTGTACAGGCAAGGCTTGATGCTCTTAGGATGGTCTAAAGTAGAGGAGGGTATGATGACCTCGGATGCTCAAATGATATCAAGGTGAGCAGACTGAGTCAGGGTAGATAAAATCCAGGGGACTAAGACAAGCACACAAGATTTCCCTGGTTATCCCTACCAGCCTGCTCCGTGCCCCAGCCTGGGTGGTCAAGGCAGGGAACGAGCCGGTGGAATTGCAAGAGGGAGGAGGTGTCGGCAGCGGAAATCCAGAAACAGAACCTTCAGCGGATGGAAGGGTTTGAAATCTGTTTATGAGACATGACCCACTTTCTGCCGTACACAAGCCAGAGAGGCTGGCAGATCCCGCACACCCCCCGAGCATCCCGAGTGACGGATCGCACCCGGGAGAGGCACTGCGGCCAAGCCTCTTCCCGCCCGAGCCTGGCAATGGCTGCAGATCCCACTGCAGAGAAACCACCCGGCGTTCCTGCCCTCTCCCTGCAAGCTGGGAACATGTTCTGCTCTGAGGAGCCCCAGTTCAGGCAGGCATGGACTGGCAAACCCTCCCGGAACAGGGAGCGTTCTGTCACTCCACATTTTATAACATTTTCTTCTGGAGGGAGGAAGGGGACAGGCCAGGCTGAACTCTCCCTCCCAGCCCACATCCTCTGCTGGCCAGCACTCCAACACCAAACAGCATTTCTGATTGGAGATGAAGAGCCCTGGATGCAGTCAGGACATGGCCAGGGCAGAAGGCACCAGCAGCAGAAGCTCTGCAGTGCAGGGGGAGAGGCGATGCCAAGGAGCAGAGGGAGGGCTGGGGGAGGCACCGAGGTTGTTCTCATTTGAAACCCCACAGTGAAATCAAGTCATAAGGTCCAACAGCTGCTATTTTTTTCCTCCTCTTCCATGCTCCATCTTTTATATTCCAAAATAGTAATAATTATGAGTACAAAGAGACCCATGGTTTCTGTCTGCAATTGAAGCACGAGGGTGTTCATTGTGTAATAGCAGGCATCAGAGAACAAAAAGGTTACAGGGTTGGTAATCAATAGGGACACTTCTTTCATCTGTGAAACACAGCAGCTTATGGTAGAATCACTTGGCTCCTGTCCAGAACCTTTTGAACAGGAGCAAAGCTGCTACACTGGCCCCATTCCGCTCCTTTACACTCCATCATCCTTCAGCAGTAGTAAGGTCATACGTACAAGTAGGATGCTCACAGAGGCAACTAGATGGCTAAACAGATTGAACAGGACCAAATTTGATCAAAATGCATCAATATCTCAGCTAACAAAATCAGACCAAAGCTCTATTCACATGGCCTGTCCTCCACAGACATCACACCACCTTATAGTGTAGGGTTACTCTTTCACAACAGAAAGAAGAAAGGAACTGCCAAAAGGTGAAGTGAGTGGCCCAGGATGATGCAGTAGGTTAAGGTTAGGGCTGGAACACCTTGTCCAAAACTCACAGCAGCGGGACAGGGTTGCTGAACAGCCCCAGCACCGTATTCAGCTCTATTTAAAGTGCAGCTTTGCAGGGAAGCAAAGTATAAAAGAGAAAACAAGAATACACGGCCCAGAATGAAAGGAAGAAACAGATCGGTAAAATCAAAGACCTGGGATTTTAGATGTGCTTTTATGGGGACCCAGCTCAAGTTTCTCCCTGAAACAAGCCCCAGGATCCCAGGCTGTTCTGTTCATAAGCCAAGGCTGTTCTGCTCAAAAGTGCAACAGTCATCTATTCATTAACAATAAGGTTATTTTAACGAGGTGGTATTAATGAGGTGATGTTTAGTGGCCATACATCAAAAGTGCTTTCAGCACGGCAGAATTAAGCTACTCACCAGCATTCAGGTGACAGTCTTTAATCTGGAACTGAAGCTCATTTTCGTTTGGAATATCCTTCCATGTTGCAAGGAAGACCTGGCGCTCTAGAAACGAGAGAGACGATCAGCACTGTGGGATCCTCAAAGGGCCACAGCATTAATTAATGCACCACAGACTGTTTCAAGGCAGACACACAAAAGAGCTTGTGGTCACTTCCTGCCCTGCTGTGGACAGATCCAGGATTTCCTCCTGTAACAACCTCAGTCTCACTGTAAAAGCAGCAAAGCTTTGATGGATTTTGGTCCCCCAAAAAACAGAGACAGTCTCTAACATATGAGCTGTTTACAAGACAAGAACAGGCAAGATTTGACAAGAAGGAGCAAGATCCACACATTTAGGATTATGTTAGTGAAAGCTGATTTTCAAGCAACTTCCCAGCCAAATCAAACATCAATTCAATAAAGGAATATAAAAATTACAGTGGAATGGCACGGGGGCAAACCCCAGACCCAGCTGAGTGAATAAAACCCCCAAAAAAACCCCAAACCCAAACCACAACAACCCAAACCAATACCTAAAAAATCCACCTCAGAGAAACCAGATCCATCCCTTGCCTGGCAGAGGGAATCAGAGCAGAGGACTGAGGTTCTGGCAGCTATTGGAACTGGAGGGCAACAAGGGCAGGCTACCAAAGCAGATCAATTCAGGTTGAGAGATGCACTGGCACCAAGGTCATTGCCAAGCACACAAAAATCTCAGCCATGAGACAACTGCACCCAGCTGGGCACTGTCAGCACAGTCTGTCTTGGAGGAGCCTGACCACAGGCCTAAAAGCACTCACCCATTTTGCCATCCTCAACAAAGAGCACGTTGAGAGGAATTAGGCAGCTGAAGTAAAAGACATCGATGTTGTTTTTCACAGCCACCTGGTACAGAAGAAATAGGGAGGTTAAAGAGTCTCCATCAGCTGGAAATCCAAAGGGACCACAGGATTTCACACAGGCTCATCACCCTGGAGTGCTCTCTCTGAGCACTGGCCATCTCCAAATGGGAGACTCCCCGGAGGGGTGTTACTGAGCTTCTAGGTAGTTTCAGACAAGGACCAGTACCAATCCTCTGCACTCACTCCATTTTCTCTAAAAGCTGCCCAATCTTCTTCTGGGAGCCTTTCACCATTGCTGCTTCAGAGCCAATTGCACTGATGGGCTCACAGCAGCATCCTTGTTCTTTCTTGCTCCTGTCCAGCCTCTCCCTCTCCTCACTCCTTACACCTCTGAGGCACATCCCCACCTCTTGGCTGCACACAGCTACTGTTGTGTCTGTCATATTGCACATCACAGCTTCTTCATCACCCCTCTTTGCCATCTCACTCCTGTAATTTCCCAGCTCCAAAACCCTGTGTATTCTTTACTTGTACCTTCATTTCCTTATTTTTCACCTCCTTGATTAGCCCTGCCTCAGCCCAGACACCTTCTAGAGAGCCTCAAGTGGGCCCAGTGCCTGCACCTTCCTTGCAGCATCTCCCAAGCCTCCTGCCTATACCTTAGTGAAAGCCACAGAGGGTGTTGATTCCTGGAAGAAGACAGCCCTGCCACAGAGCCATCAGGGCAGGTGACAAAAGATCACTTGGCAAAAGACTTAATTCTCGGTGTCATTAAACTCTGCCAGCCAGGGAGATGCACTTGGTTTGCCTTTATCACAGGCACTTGCCATGTTACCCACTAATCTCTGCTAACAGAGAGCAACCTCGCCTCCAGTTCTCCCCAGGGTGAGGGCTGAGGGCACAAGCAGGAGCAAACTGGAGGTCTGAGAAGTGCACTGTCGTAATGCAACACAGAAAAAGGCAGCTCTGGGCTTTATTTCCATGCCTCTCACGCCCTCCCCACGTCAGCCCACACAGCGATGGCCTGTCAGGGGAGCACAGTTCAGCACACACCTGCCATTGCTTCCAACGAAGGAATCTAAAGCCTGTAAGAAAGACCCAGAACTGAGGCCGTGTGGGGAATTTCAGGAGCCATTTGAGCTCCCCCTTCCTTTAAAAAAAAACCCAGAAGGAGTTCTCTGACTTGCCACCCAGCTGAAACACAAACCAGACCATGCTAAATGCTGAGTCAAAGGGATAAGTTGGCTGCTACAAAGATTTGTGCCAAGACAAGCTTCATTGACATCAATTACAATATACTGGTGTCCTGCAAAGAAAATCTATTGTCGCATAGTGGCAAGTTTAGAAAGACTCCCCAAATGCTGGTAAAAGCCAGCTGTGGATAGACAAGGGAGGGAAATAAACTAGAGAATTCCAACACAAGACAGCTGATTAGACATGCATGCAAGCCAGAGGACAAGTAAAAGGAGACCAAGCTCCCAAACAAACTCTTTTGGCAGCTGGCAAGGTCCTAGAAGTGCAAAGAACTTCAGAAAGGTAGATGTGACAGTCTGCGGTGTTTCTACTTCCAGCCATCAGTAAAGGTAACAGCTTAAAATTTAATTCCCACAGTGCAAACCAGCTTAAGAAGGGATTAGTTTTAAGCCCACTAAAACCACGTAAATGATGGTGCAACTGCAAAAAAAAACCAGGCAGTGGTCCTCTGTAACAGGGAGCTGTTACGTGCTTCCATTGCTGGCGTCACGCTCACGAGTTGGAGTGTTCAGTGTAGGAGCTGGAGGCACCAAAGCCAGGGGGGTAAAAGCAGGTTGGTGGGTGGACTCCAGTGATTCACCTCTGCAAAATGTGACTGAACACACTGGGTGAGTAGCCAAAAACACACCTCCAAGTCTGGGAGGGGAGAGCTGGGGGAAGGACAGCAGCGTAGCCATTCCTGATGCTGTGCTTGGATATTTCCCTCATGGAGATGAGCCAGAAGAGGGAAAATTTAGGCTAAATGTCTGGGAAAACTGATTGTGAGAATTATTAAGCAGCACAAAATTCCTCTGAGGAAGAGAGAAGCTCCAGTGCTTGGACTATCTAAAATCAGCCTTGACAATGCTCTCAACGAGAGGAACTGCAGAAAAACAACAAAGCAGAACAGGGACTACACTGCGTGACCCAAGATCTTTTCCAGCTCTGATTTAATGATTAATTGCCTTGCCTTAGAACAACAGAGATTACTTAGCTTTTGTAGCTAATTGTTGTTGCCATACAACAGCAGTTTCTTACAAGAGGGGCTGGAAAGCAGAGCCTTCTCTCCAGTCACGGTTTGGGAGGCACACTCCAAATTAATATGCCAACCCTGTCCCTGCAGTTATAAGGATGCTATAAAAAGGTATCTGCTGACCTGCTTCTCAACTCTGCAGAAACATACTGAGTAAGCTGCTTTGGCTATACTCTGGAGAGCCACCCAATTAAGACGCTCTGAAGTGCAATTTCTTCCCAGTAAAGAAAAATCAAGCCACATGCCAGCCTTCCTCCCAAACTGCATCACTGGGTTCAGTAATGACATCACGTGTCACCTTGCAAGTATCTGTAATGATGCAGAAACCAGCTGTTACAAGTAACTTTTGCAAAGAGGAAAGGAAAAGGCTACGGTCTCCTTAAACCTACAGCACTAGGACAAGGCTGGTGAACTTTTCAAAATAAGCTTCCATTGTTCAACACCCCATACTTCCCCCAAAGAGCCAGGTATTCCCTGTTAGCGCTGTGGCCCACAAAATCTGGTCCATGAAAAGGCACCTGCAGATACCTGGATGGGGAAACTTGCACCTGTGAAATGCTAAGAAGCCCTACCAGTTGGTAAGAGCTTTCCAGGGTCATGCTTTGCTCCACATCAGGAGCATCCAATGCCATCTGACAGGTTACAAAAGCAACCACGGGCAGAAAGCAGATCCACAGGAGCATCTGCAAGAAACTGAACAGCTAACAGCAACTTGCCAAAAAAATCCAGTGCTCCTCAGGTAGGAACATTGTCCTGAGACAGTCAATGACATTTGAAGTGATACCAGTAGCTGAGAAGTCTCTTCAGGTTTGACACGCTCGAAAGGAACCTCTACTTGCATTTCATAAATTCTGCAGTCCACGCTAACTTTCCTCATGGCTCTGCAGTTTTAACCTGCCAATCTGGACATGAACTATTAAATCTCTAGCTAGACCTTCAGCCTCAGACATTTCAGAGTTGAAACAGAAGCATTTTTAACAAAAATGGTTTTCTATCAGCAGCCTTTTCGAGAGGAAAAAAAAATATTAGTACCTTGTGAATTTAGTCAAGCAGCCTACAAAGCTCTGAGGGATAGAAGTCAAAAGGTGACAGATTTCTGTGTGATGCTTCACTGATGAAAAGGTGTGAGCCCACTAAAAATTGGTACAGGGTTTCAAGTCACTTACATCTAGTTCGTGACCTGACTAGAGGAAGCAGCACCTCTAGAAATAACCCCTGGAACATATTTGCTCACCTTGTAGCACGAGCACCCTTCTGGTGACCTTCCCCTGAAGTGCAACTCTGAGAGCCAACATACGGTATTTTGGGGAAGAGGCAACTCATAAGAACAAGGTTAAGCTATTTTATTCAAAAGTGTAGGTTTCTGATGCTGTAAATCCCAGACTTGAGCATAAGAACTGACTTTCAAAGTCAAGCCTGAAAGCAACACAGATGCTTTCCATCAGCAGCAAGTACACAACATACCCACTTGGAATCCCATTAGCACCTACACTAAATTAAGGATTTACTTCAAGTTGGGTTTTGCTTCAGAGCCTGGTAACAGCCAAACTGTCAAGGTGAGAACAGCTCTCCACTGCAGAGGCTTTTTTACCTCTGCCAGCACAAGGTCACGGTTTGTTCTGTGACAGTCTGCTGCTCTGCCTGTCACATGCCCCCAGGGAATGCTGCTCCTTCGCTTCATTTCGTGTGACAGGTAGGGTTCTTGGGATCCTAGGGGTGTTTGCAGCCGCTGCCAGGCGGATGCTCTGCCTGCAGGCAGGAGCCTGGAGCTGGGCACGGGCAGCAAGGCTGGGTTACGTCAATGGTCAGGGAACACAGAGTTACTGGGAGGGTCACACTCTCGTGTGCCTCGCTGTAATTGGAGTTCAAAATGCACATTTTATCAAATAAGCTGTACCATGTGGCAGACCTGCCCTTAACCAGCAAACCAACAGCCGAGTTAGGAACCGGCCGCAGATGCCAAGCTGTGATCCAAGTCCCTAATTCAGGGAGTTCCCAGGAGGATTCTTTGCTGAAGTAAGATTCTCACGAGTACAGACTGTTAAAAAATAACCTAGGCAACAAACCCAACAAAGCACCTTCCCCCTCTAGCCACCCCAGGCTGTTGTGTGGTGGTTGGTCAGTGATTTTGACACAGCTCACATGTGAGCTGATAAGGTGTTGTTTATCAAGCAGGCTCTGGAGGGTGAACATCTGCTGGCGGGACTTGCTGCTCACACCGATTCTCAGCCTTGTTTTCATGGAGAGCTGAATGTGTGAAGTCTGTTTCCAAGCACTGAGTGCTCTGTTTGTGCCCTGAGATACATTAACAGCTCTGATGAATGAGAGCTCCAGCGGTTCCGCACTGTGAGGAGGAGCACAGGCGATGAGTTACAGCAGAGCTGGGTGTGGAAGGATAAGCATGATCTAGTGCACGAGCAAGGATGGCATTTTCCTCAGTGAAGAAGCTGCACCTTCCCCTGCCTTTACAAAAACACTTTGCCAAACTCGTTGCAAGAAACCGAACTGTTCTGCACCTCGCGCTGCTCAGCGGCAAGGGAGAGGTTTGTGTTTCAAAGTGCCCCTTTCCAGGGAGAAATGCAGCTCTTGGATCCTTCCCTTTCCATACTCATCAGATCATTTCACAGGCATTTAGGAAAACTGAAGCTATGCTGCTTTTAGCTGCACGCTCAGTAGGTGCAACAAACAGGGCTGGCAGCTGACAGCAGGTAACGCTGGGGAACGGGACACGCTGATGGGGAATTCTGAATGTGGGTCCCAAGGGGGGCTCCAGGAGTCCCTGCAGCTTGTTTGCAATTGTATTGTCTCCTGCAAGGGGCGTTCATCTCACACAAGAGATGACCCTATTTGTGCTATGACGGGCCAGGCTTGAGCTCTGAAACTCTTGCAGCAGGTCGGCTCCACTTCACACATTTCCAGGGTTAGGGGAGCAATTCTTGTGCCCCCAAACAGGTATTCCAATTTCACAGCCCTTAAAAGGCCATTTGTTAGGAACAGTGGTTCGCTTTAGCACAGAAAGGCTCTCAACCCAGTCATTTTCTAATTCCAAATTTGACTCAAAATATCTGAAAAGAGTTAATATTCCTCACCAGTGCCAATCCCTATTTCAGAACACAATTTCCTCTTTCAGAGCTGCAAGTCTCAAACGCGTGGTGGCAAATATACCTCACTGAGCCCCCCTCTTCCATCAGGCATGAGCTTAACAGCCCACAGGTCACCAGAGGGGTATCACTGCTTTGACTGTGAAAAGGCAACTACAGGACCCAGGCAAGCCTGTACAACCACCAGAGTCATCTCCACGGCTGGCAAACACTCATGAAGCTCAATGCAGCCTCTCGAGAACCTTTGGGCAAGAGTTTGTTATCATTTACACAAGCCATGTTCTGCAGAGGCAGCTCTGGGCAGGGCAACACAGCACCCAAAATGCTGACAAGGCACTGTGAGAATGTCCCCCAGCAGAATTTAGCAGCACACGAATAACTAAATCAGATTTTCTTCAGCAACAAGCACGCTCCAAATGCACCCTTTGAATAAATCTCTGCTTGGCTCGGGGTTAAATCTGAGTCAACAGGTCAAGAAAATTATCATTGCTAATTTGAGGGAGAAACCTGGCATTGAGGTTCACAAGATGCAAGGTCACTGGCAAACAGAAGGCTCAGTAATATTTTACCTACGTGAGCCTCTGAAAATATTTCAGTCTTCCCCATCTTCTTGCAAAAATGGCTTTTTTGTTACCTTGTCAAATATTTTAGTTTCTTTCCGTGATTACAAATGTTAAGATTAAATGAGCTGTATCAGGTGAAAGATTAGAAATGGTAATAAAAATAACCTGAACAAGACCTGAATTCATTACTTCCGAAACAGTTGCCTAAGGAATGTACAACTAGTCTTTGAAGTTTCTAATTAACACGACAAAAAGTTGAAAGCTATCAGTTTGGTTACTTCAGGACTTATTTTTCTTGTTACTAAAACAAAAAAACCCCCACCAGAATAGGAGATGAACATAAGGTCCTCAGGTTCAAATCAGCCCTGCATCTGCTCCAATGTTCCCCGGCTCAGAAAAAATGCATTAAGCAAATTCAACTTGATGAGTGTTTTGGTTCTTCAATGAATACAGGAACATTTGTATTCTCTACTCCTATATTATGCTATAAATTGTTCCCTAAGTAGGTCACCAAAACGATTTCTGAATGTTTCAAGACAAATCCTTTCTACATGGACTCACAAAACAAAACCAGAGCCTTGGCTGTCAGGGCAGTGACAGATCTCCATCAAACCCACTGCTGTCAAAAAAGTAAGGGGAGTGCTCTTTTTAACTTGGCATCTGCTATTGTGATTCAACTCTTTGCAGAGAAATATACTATTACTCCATATGGCAGCTTCCCCAATTGTAAAAGGGCAGCCAACTTCTGTGGCAATGAGAGCTTTAGCAAATTAGCAACTGAGTCTGGCACTAATGAATGCTCCACTGTCTCAATAGAAGGTGGCTGGAGGTTTCCTCACATGTTTTCTCTTCGCTTTGTTCTAGCAGAGGATGCTACAAGAAACAAACTGTGTTCCCATTTCTTCAGAGATTTAATAACCCAAATACTTCACTTCCTTGCTGATCAAAGGAAGCAGCAACTTGAGGCTGCCTTGCTGAGAGAGTCCCTGGTGTTACGGAGGCCGATCGGGACTGTCACCTCCTATCACTTCCAAATTTCCTCTGGAGCAGGAGGCAGATTTCACCACAGCTGGCCCGAATGCAGCGATGGAACCTCATCCTCATGACCTGGACACAGAGGGAGTCCAGGTTTTCCCGAGGCTGGAATGGCCCTCTGTGAAGACACACCATGTAATTCATTCACTGTCTGTGTGCTCCCCCATCACATGACTGTGTTCAGTGTAGGACTGCTCGTTTGAGTGCCAAAGAAGCTATTTCAGGCTGTTTGCCCAAAGACTCATCAATAAGTCATAAGCCCCAGAATGGAAGTCAAAAGAAGGGAAAAAACAGTTGCTCAGGCAGAATAAATAGTAACTTCCATTGCATTCTCTTAATCTAAAAAGAGAATGAGCCGTTTCGAAATATTCCCCTTTATGGGCTGCTACGCTACAGGAACCCAACCCAGTTCCATCTCCTGGAGACTTGAGGTGAGTGAGATGTGCTACAGTGCCAAGCTAAATGCATCTTTGGGATACTGGGAAAATCATCCTGGAGGACCCAGCTGCCCAGAGGAGAGGCAGGAGTTGCTGAACTCTGCTCCACAGAGTGGCTGCACATGGCAGCAGAGGGGAAGAGCCTCCTTCCAGGGAGAGCTGTCTGCCTGATGACTTCCAGCCCACTGCCCCTGAGGCATGCCAGGATTGATGGAGACAGTCTGGTCCAAAGCAGAGGGGGAACATCTCCCTGGATCTGTCCTGTCTTTATCAGATTGACAGCCCAATCTGATAAAGAGCCTCCTCTAGGGAATGCTGTCCCCGCCATGCACCAACACCCTCATTAATGAAACATCAGCTGCTTACGTCAGTTCTCCTCTGCCTTTCCTGGAACACATCATTTGCCTTGGATTAAGCTATCTGGGGCAGGGATGTGCCAATGCCTTTGTAAAGCACCCTGGAACTTAAGAGCACTAGAGAAATATTAATCACTCAGCAGTTGTCATCTTTCCTGCAATTCCTTTAATTGCCTCAATTCTCGATGACAGCTCTCGCTGCCTGTTCCACCACAGGCACTTTCTCTGCTCAGACCAGCTCCAGTTCCTAAGTCCAACTCAACCTCACGCCCAGTTTACAGAACAGTGTTACTGGTACAAAGATCTTAATCTACACAGGTGCAAGTGGTCGGCTTGAGGTGCTTGAAAATTCACAAAATTCACCAAGTTTATGTTTCAGTCCTTCTGAGAGAGACTAGAAAAAGAAAAGTTTTGGGCAGAATCATGGCCCAAATCCATGAGGTCTGCCTGGTTACACGTGGTATTTTGTGACTAGAGCCTTACCACATTGTGTTGGGCCAAACAAACAGGGCTGAGCACCAGCTCACCTCCCCCCTGCCCAGAGGGACACAACCCTTACCTGGAGGTTGTTCAGAGGCTCCATTTTCATGACTGGTCCCAGAGTGTTGAGGGGCAGGGAGACATCGATACTTTGGTTTGGCATCAGAGGTGTGTGAATGGCCAGTGGGGTGCTTGGGATGACCCCAAAGCTGAGCAAGAGAAAAACAGAGGTGAGGAGAACAGCACTGCATTGCCCAACATTACTCCCCTTTTGCCAAGCACAACCTGGCTCATCTTCCCGTAACTCCTGAGCTGCCCCTGCTGTTACTCCAGGGAAGGAACAGAGCTCACACAAGCAGGCACTCAAAAGTAGGACAAGGCATAGGAAACTCATTCAAGCTGGTGTTGCTGACAACACACACCATTCTGCCAGGGACCAGCACAATTTACCTGCAGCTCTGAGTGCTGAGCACCAGCCTGCCCAGCAAGGGTCAGCACCTGGACTCAGTCAGGCCTCCTGGCTCTCTCTTACAGAGCTGCAGAGCACTGCAGGTAGAATACATCACACACTGAATGGCTGTTGTATCACTGGGAGCTATGGAAGAAGGAACTGGAGCCAACACAGATTAAATAAATACCCAGGGAGGAACATGTGGTTGGTAACAGCACTGCAGAACAAACGAACCAGAGCAGCCAGTCACAAATGACGGCACCTGGCTAAGCCACTCGGTTGAAGCTCCTTCACTGGGGATCTATCCCACCAAAGCAATGCTTACTTGACCATTCAGCCCAAAGGACACTTAATTCCACAGGCACCTCTGCTCAGTGGGGCAAAAAGGGAAATTAGCTCACATTTAACACAGCACTTCTATACTATGTACTCACTGCTTTCCAAAAGCACATGGAAGTGCAGGTGCTTTGGTGTCCACTCATAAATGCCTTTCTCTTTGGCAGAATCCACATGAGCTCAGAGGTCACAGAGCATTTACAGGACGTACAGGTGTGTATTTTTACTTTATTCACTAAAAACCTGATCCTGTCTCTGCACAGAGTCAGCCACATTTATTGTATTTTTCACTCCTTCAAAAACCAGTAAACGCCCCATTCTTGGTTCTCCTTAAGCTTCCAGCTCTAGGGAGCTGAAATTAGAACATTCTCAGCAAGGGCTTCGCCACATGATTTGCTTTCTGCAGCCATTTCACCCTGGAGGACACAAACCCTCGTGCTTTCCCTAAGACTCAGAGGGAAATCAAAGTTGCAGTTTGTTACTAAGGGGCTATGATGTTACAGAACTCCAGAGCTTTAGCTTTTTTTTTTTTTTTTTTAATGCTTTGTCCTAAGACTGCAGTGCATGCGATTAGCAGCAGAAGGGGGTGGGGGGGGAAGCAATAAAACCTTCCCAATCACAAACCTTAATATTTAAAACTAAAGAACCAGCCCTCAGCAGCTCTTTCCAATGCACCAGCCACAGTGGAAAAGACGTGACAGGAGAACAGCATTTGTTAAAGAGTAAGCAGTAGTAGATTGTATATGGAGCTTGTGCTGCAAGAGGAAAAACTGCTGGTATACTGTAGAGCATTTAAACTTCTTACATGCTTGAAGTCACATAGGTGTGGCTACAACATGGCCTGATGTATGGGGGGAAATCACAAACAAAATGCCTTTTTTTCTAGGTCAATTTGCAAGAAACATTTGCATACAGCAGCTTAGCAAAACTCTACAGAAAATATCACAGTCCAGGGAGAACATTTACTAAGACTTACTTAGCATAATGTCTTTTCTAAGTAAATCTTATTCGTCCCAAGAAATCCTAAATTTGCAAGGCTAAGAGAGATATTAAAGAGATGGCTTCAGTGGATTTTTAGCAGAGAGAACCCTTTTGCAGTGAAGTGATAGAGGGAGATAGGGAGGACATTTCAGTCACAAGGTACCCTTTACAGTCTTGATAAGAACTTGCCTGGCCCTTGCTCAAGATAACATAAACCCATAGGATAAGCTCTTACTGGAAAGGGTATTTGTGGGAAGACTTTGTGGCTGTGTTGCCATGTCATGTCCTTTGGCCGAGACGGCTTTCTGAGAACAATCTGTATGCTCTAAACATTCAAGTGGCTGCTCCTTCTGACAAAATTGTTCTGCGGCCAATTATGGGGAAAACATGTGCCACAGGCTCTTAACTTGCAACTTCTTCACTGACAAACAGCTTTATTAATGAGTCCTGTACTTCCAGACAGGCTGAGGGGCAGCACAGCAATTAGGTCAGGAGGCAGAGGGTTGATACTTGTGCAGCTCAGATCTTGCCTGTTTATGCTCTTGGTTTTCCTCAGGGCACTCACTGGCTATAAAACCACTAACCTGCCTAACAACTCATGAGGCTGCTTTAAAACTCCAAAGATTAAACGGGGCAGATGCTGTTTCAGAGCCGGGAGAACGATGGGACCGTCTGCTGCCTGTTTCCCCTCAGATTTATCAGTCTGTATTTTCAGCCCTTTCAGCACAACTGTGGTGTGATGGAGAGTTCAGGCTGTATCATCCAAGCTATTTCCATGACTGCATTATACACCTATGTAAAAGCCCTGCCTAGATCTAGCAGTGTAGGCACAACCTCCTCTCACAGGAGCATGCTGTCTTTTGAGCACAGAGTATTGATTTTGATTTCTTACCTGTTCTTGTTGAACTGAATGGCAAAGTCGGTCATGTGCTGCAAAGCCTTATTGGTGAAGTTCATCTCCATGTAGATGTGTCCCTGCCTGTGGCTGAATGTGCCTGAGATCTCCAATCCTTTAGCCTTCACTGCAGGCAACCAAACCTTGAACACAAGAGATGTCATTCAGCGTGAGCAGCTTGGCCTGAAGATAAACTAGTAGTTTTCCAAAAAAAACCCCAAAAGTCCTGAGTTCAGAAATCCAGCTACACCAGCACATTAAGCCCACAAAGGCTAAAGAAACACTACAGGGAAGATGGGACATGGGGTGCTGAAAGGATTGAGCTCACCAGTGAGGAATAAGCTTGCTGCTCCTAATCCATATTTGTTCACAGCACTCACATAAGAAATCAAATATACTACAGCATTAGTGTGCACAAGAATTTGTGTCCATCACACTAATGTGAGACTTACCGAGTCTGCTGATGGACAGGCTTCTCCAAGGGCTTGTTGGGCTATTAGAAGCAGGACAATACTAAAGTTTGAACCAAATAAAATCTATTAGCTGTTCGGGTTCTGGATTCCCAAACCACCTTTGTGGGAAAAACCCAGACCCAAATTTGAGTGGTGCAAGATGAGGTAGTGCTTAGCTCAAAATTACTGTGTTCTTTTGTAGTTGGTCTTATATATGGTGTAATAATCGCAAAGACCAAGAGCTTTGAGTATGCTCTGCGCACTCCATTTCATATTCCTCGATTTCACAGGATGATTTAAGTTTATCCATCCATGGACTATTTAATAAGAGTGCTAATTCTTGGTAATTCCCTTTCAGGCAGGGAAGGCTCACCCAGAGCTCCCTGTGGCTGCTCCTCAGCCTGTTTCCAGAACCACGTTCTGTATCTCCCGACCCCTCCTGACTAAGCCAATGCATCTGCGGTCCCTGCCGCTAACAGAGCATTTATCTGCATTACACTGCGGCATGTTCATCCCAATCACATGGTTTTATCTTCGCTGTCACGTTGGATTCCTCCAAATAAACAAATCTGCTACGAAAGTAAGTTGTTGCACATCGTATCCTGCCCTCGGTTTCCCGAGGAAACTTGCTATGAGAAGCAGGTCTGCAGGAAAGCTGCTCTGGCAAAACGGAAAGTCTCGGATATTACATAAGCCGTTCTTGAGAGTAATATTGTTACAGCCAAAATGAGGGAACTGCTAAAGCAGCAGAAGTCTGTAAGTACTAACATCATCTCCAATATATTGTTATTCCACCTGGAAAAAACCCCAGGGCATCCCTTATGGGATGAAGTTGAACGAAGGTGCCGAAAGCACCAGAGACTCACAAATAAAGGGGACACGTGAGAAGCCTGAGACTCCCTGTAGCCCAGGGTAAGGCAGCGTACTGAGGAGGATTGTTTTTCCTTACGTACAGACTTTGGAGCCACATATCCTCCGGGAGCCATGCCTATGCCAGAGGAGAGCTCGAAGAGGTCGTTGAGTCCACTGCTGACCACTGCAGGGGTGGGTGAAGGGGCAAAGGTGGCTGGCACGGAGGAGGGAATGTAGGTCTGGCCCACCTGGAGGAGTCAGAAAGAACAGGCTCTGGTTAACATCCCACTTGAACGCTACTTATTAAATAAAGCATGAACTTGGGCAATATCCTAAATATTTTAAAGCCATTTGCAGCTTCCCTGCTGATTTATCAATAGTGCTAAATTATGCATTTGAATTCCAAGGCTCTTGGCAACTAATCCCTACACCCGGCTGTCACCTCAACCAAGCTTTCACATCATTTTTTATAGCTCCAGTTATCTATTTTCACTCTGGAGGAATCTTTCTTCTCCATCTCTCCTTCTCATAAGACAATACGCTTTGTGGATCTACCCTACGTAAACCCAGGGAAAAGAAAAAAAAATGCTTCAAATCTTCCCCCCAACTACATCAGTCGTCAGGAATCTGCAAGATTTTGCATATCCAGAGATAGCAAGGGAGTCATGACCGTATTGTGTACTCCCACCCAAAGCCAGAGCTCTGCATTCTCAGCACCGTGGTCCAAAAGGTTCATCACGTGAAGCAGAACTCGTCGTCTCTGTCTGCCAGTGGACAACCTTCCTGCAGGAAGGGCAATCCTTCTCTCTCAGGACTTAAATGAAGGCACCCAAACAGGAATATTAACCTTCAGGTGCCCAGCTCCAGATGGGACAGTCACACTCAAGTTTGACTCCCAAGTTCTCTTCTTTACTGCGAGGAGGAAGAATTATGTGCTTGAGAACAGGATTCTCCAGTCAGCAGCCCAGAAACAGGCAGAATTACTAAGACAGAACTGCTTGGTGGGTTTTTGTTGGCCCAGGCAGGTAAAGATCTGGCTTTGTAGGTCTGATCACTACAGGGAAGTATTTCCCATGCTCTGGTGTGGATGGACTGCCTGGAGTCTACAGGTGTACTGCACCACCAGCTCTCCTCTGCCCTCGTGCTGAAGCCAGAAAGGAGTGCCAGATTCACAGGGAAGGAAGGAGAGAATGACTGCAGCCATAACAAGGGTCTCTGAAAAGCCCTCCCTCCAGAACTGAGTGTTCTTTCCTCACTGAATTACTGGGTACACAGTCCTGGGCAGAGGGACTGGAGCCTTCTAGTAGGGGACACTACTTTGGCTACTCCTGCCCACTGCATCTCCAAGTCATCTTGCACTCATTTCCCACGCTTTCTTGGAAAAAGCTGGTATGTGTTTGAAGCCAAGGGTGCTTTGAAAGCAGGTTGAAACTCTCCCATGTCCTGGCAAGAGCTGTAGGCACCAGGACACTCACAAAGCACAGTGGAAGTGGCAGCACTGATCACATGTAGTAGGAGAGCTCAGAGCACCTGACTCCTGATGTCCAGGCAAAAAACTTCAGTGGGTTTTGGGAGGAGAAAAGCACTGAGTTCAGGCAAGCCTGTGGTGCCAGTGGGTTAGGGTTACAACAGACCGGGCTCTGTGAGTAGAGATAAGCATCCTTGGCCTTCCAGCTGCCAAAGCAGTTGCACAAGGATGAGCTACTGCCAGTGTTAACGCTGGTGCTCCAACTAAAAGCTCTGAAAAAGAAGAGCTAAGCAGATAGAGTGAACAGCTCTGGGGCCCTGGCTGCTCTTAGGAAAGCCCAGGTGACAGTTGGACTCAAAATAACATAGGTGGGGACCTGTGTGTTTCGATTTCAGTTGCATTTGCCCATTTTCCAACACATTCAGGGATTTAAAGCATCTTCCAGCACGTAGCGGGCGAGGTTACATTTAAAAAACCCTGAGCTTTGAGCAGCTCTTTTAAACTGGGGAAAAAAATGGAATGGCACTTACTGCCGGGCTTCCTCCAATGCCCCCGCCAAGGTCACTGCCAAGCTGAAAGAGAGAAGGAGAGAGAGGAGAGAAAGACGGAGATCATTTAAGCCAAGTGTCAGATGGCCGGAGCGGGGCCCAGTCGCCTGCGCTGCTCCAAGCACGGCTCGCTCGCCACACAGGACAGATGGAAATGCAGTGCTGGGAAAGCACAGGGAACAGAGGGGCTTTTTGCTGTTGTGTGAGCAGAGCTATTTGGAGAAGTACCCCACGCTGCGGACAGGAGTGTTCTGCAGGTTAATAAGAGCAAAAATCCATCCCTCCTTGCGCCTCTCGCCTGCACCAGAACCTCGGCGCTATTTCTTCACGTTTCATGCATCAGTGCTTTCCCTCCAGCCCACCTCGCTGCCTGCCAGCAGGCCCCAGCAGCTCCACAAAACCCAGTGGGGTAACTGTGAAACGGCATAAAAATAAAACTGACAGGAAGCTGACTTCCTGAAAGCTTTAGTTTTCTAGGGAACAGCTAGGAACTACGGGCAAACACAAAGCATCTTGGCTGTGTTCCTCTGACATGCGGCTCTTTTGAATGACAGGGAAGAAAGAAAGGATATGTGCTGGCTACTGCAACAGCTCAGATAGCTGGGCTTTGTCTTTCCTTTGAAGGTGCAACCCTCCCACAGACAGAGAAAAAACAGCTTCATGATCTAATGGGCACTCCAACAGTAAAGAGAGCGCTCGGTGCAGCGGGTTATTTCAGTAACAATCTCTGCCAAGCTACACAGCTACAGTCTGAAGGGATGAAACAGTGACTGTGTACACCCGCACAACCCTCCATGAACACTAAATCCTCGCTGGGGCCCTTCTGCCAAACCCTCCTGCAGCCCACCTAGAAGCTCTTCTATCATGAACTCCCTTCACAAAAGCATCCACACCACCTTCTCAGTGACAAAGCCCCTTTTTCAAACATCGTTCTACACGCTCGAGAGATTTCAGTGAGCAGGACAGGCTCCAAAGCTGGCTACAAGTGCTGTTTGTGAGTACAACACCACTCCTGTGAATATTTAAAAAGCACTCAACAGATGACTGATAGCCAGGAGGGAACAACCACAGATCTGCAGTGGTTATTCACTGCAGAGACATCTCCAGGCTTATCCGTGTCCCAGGCTTTTCTGCTGAAGACCACGGTAATTTTTTGCCTAGTACAGGGGTTTTTTGGGTCGCATTCAGACAAGGAACATGACCTGACAATAAGCACAGAGGATGATGCAAGTGCAGGGGTGATGTAGGGGTGAGGTAGGAGCCAGTCCCATTAGGAAAACTGGACTGTCAGACCAGATCATCACAGCTCACCTTGAGATGGTTTTCCTCTTCCATTTGATTAGGGTTTGGGGAGTTAGTTTGCTTTCATAAAAGGCATGTGACAAACTGGGTCAACAAAGGCTCTTAAATATATTGTTCAAATAAACACTGATGTGTCAGAATACTGAATAAATGCACCATATAGTTAAGACAGAAGCTGCCAGGAGTGCCTGTACTTAAGAGCCAAAAAGGTTCCAGCCTTTTCCCTCTGCACAAAAACTTTGGAAATTAACTTTGCTCCACTCCCCACCAGCCTGCTCCCCGGGAGATCTCACAGCAAATGTGTTTTATGCCGGTCAAGAGATACCATAAAGCTTCACACCTCTCTCCATCAGAGCACAGATAAAAAGCATAAATTGCCCTGAGAACAGCAGCAAAGTCGTAGGACAGCGACTTACCAGGTGATAACCAGCCTCCACAAAACATGTAAAATTTGACAAATCCCTGTGCCACCCTGGATCCCTGTTCTATCCCCTGGCACCTCTCCTTCCCCAGTCCCCACAGGAGCCAGCTGATGCAACATCTGCCACCATAAGTAGGTGTTAGAGATGTACAAATAACACAAAATTTGCTCTTTGTTAAAAAGCCTTAGGAGCTTTTTTTTTTTTTTTCCTGTGTGGGACTCAGTTTATCCCTGCTTGAGGTCATGGCATAAGTTAATAGCAGGTTCTCCATCTTTTGCAACAGCCACCCCTTCACACAGCAACCCAGGCTCTTGCTGTCCAGTTTTCCTTGGCTTACTTAAGAGATAGTAGACAAAAGTGACTGATTCCATGGTCAAAAGAAGGATCAGTCAGAGACCAAAGGAAGCCAGCCAGAGGATGCAAATCCAATTAATATTGAGCTTATAAAACAAGGCTTATTACACTGTCAAGTCTCCCCCTCCGAAACTGTCTGGCAGAGCCGAGTTTTGTTCTATTGACTGCTAAGCCAAGCCATGATTTAGATTAATATATCAGATCATTTACATCTTGTTACTGGCTCACCGAGGAGTAATAAATGCAACTATTACACCTCATCCCTATTCATAGTCTTGCATGCAGATGAACTTCATGCTTTATACTGACAGGCAGCAAAGTCTAGGGGAAGAGAAAGAATCCAGTTCATTTCCAGATATTATTGTATGCACGGAGGACTTCTGGTACTGTTGTCTGAAGCAGGAGAAAGACTGGTTTATCAAGCAGCAAGCATTTTACAAAGGGTATTATGGAAATGACTGAATAATTCTGCATAATCAAGCCAGATGTTAACCATTCTACCATTTCCTATTACACTCATCACAAGAAGCTGCAGGGTAGGAACCCAACCTCGAAGCAGCTCATACACCGGTATCTGCATGCACTCACTGTGAGGGAGAGCAGAAAAGACATATTGGGGTTCCTCAACCTATCTACAAGTCTTCCATTTTCCCTAAATGTCAGGCCTTGGGGGGAAAGTAGAATTGCTTGAGTGGAGGCTCCAGTTCTCACCCCCTACAAGGAGCAGGAAAAAAAAAACCTCACTGGCTCAGAGAATTCACCACGAGCCTCTTTACATTTCCAGATTGCACCCGACATGTCTGCTTTGTGGGAGAAAAGGTCTCTTTCCAATGCCAGGAAGCTCTGACCTCCTGAAGCCCCTCTTTGCTGGTCAGAGGGCTCTGCACAGCACAGCCTGTGCCTCTCCTGGCTCCAGTCCTCGGGCCCCAGCACTGCAGATGTGCTACGGAGCCGCAGAGCGAGCGCCGAGGAGCTGCCAGCTCCTCCGGGTCCCTGCAGGCAGAGCTGGCTCTACCTAACAGTGAAAAAAGAAGTGACAGCACATCTACTGCGACACAAGTTAATAAAGAACTAATCAGTTCCCCATCAGATCGGGGGAGCACTGCCCATTGCAGCAGCACACAAGTACCTCTCTCCACTTTTCTTGCCTGTCACCCTCCCATGGCACCCATTCTCTCCCCGTTCAGGGACCACAGGACTGGTTCACTCCATCCTCCTGTGAGATGCCCAAGACCAAACTTTATTCCAAACTCAGAATGATGGAAGAGACGGTAAGAGCAATGTGCGTGAGTAAGAGGGAAGGAGGAAGACAGAGGGAACAGGAACCAATTACCCACGGAGTGTCCTCTCCCATCTGGAGTGACAGGCAGAGTGCAGAAGGAAAGAAGCAGATATTAGTCAGGCGTGAAGTGCTGCTGAAGCAACTCCCCAAGGCTGGCAGCTCTATTTAACCATTTCCATTCATCTCATGGGTGGACAGACACTGGCAGAAGGACAACCTGGACCTGCCTTACAGCAGATCAGGCAAAAGCCCCATGGAGAAGAGGACCATGTGAATACAGCTGTCAGCCCCACTCAGGCTTAAATGCTCACTAGTGGACAAGGGCTGGCATTTGATGGTCAAAGGGAACTCGCAGCACTGCAAAGCCCTGATCCTGAGCCCAAAGTTGGCAGGCTTGCCTCTTGCTGAAGAGTGCAAAGCCTCTGCCCAGGAGGAAGAGCTGCCAGCTCCAGGAGATGAGCAGGGGATGAACAGGGACTCTTGGACCCCAAAAGCACCAAGTTCCTCAAACAGGGATTCTCTTCGTTGCCTCCAAACCCATCGTGCCACAAGAGCACCAAAGTAGCCACATGGGTTTAAAGAAGAGGCTGGGCAAGCCTGCATCAATAAAACCAGTACTAGCACCTCTCCCCAGAGCACAGCAGCGCCTTTACTTGGTAGGAGTTGGCTTGGACAGCGTTGCAGCTGCTCTGCAGTGGGAGAGCCTTTGCCCTGTAATTCCAGCTCCGTGGAAGCAGTTATGCTGACTTATGAAGTGCAGCAGTGCTGGAGTTACTGCATTTAGGAGGGTTTATTTGCATCTTAACAGCAGCTTGTAATGAAGTGACTCTGCTGAAGTGTTCATGTGATCCAGAGGGGTTACAATCACTTCTGCAAAATGACGTGAGGCTTTTGGAGCACCAAAAAATAACAGGGAGGGTGGAGCCAGGGACAGAAGCTGCAACAACCACTGCCCAGCAACTGCTCTGCCTTGTGTCCACAGCACAGCCAGGGCTTTCAGGGCAGCTGTGCATTTCATGAACCACAGCTCATGGGTTAACAGGGGACAATTGCTGCCTCCTCCCACCCTCACACCCCAAACCAAGGGTCGAGCACCACAGCTCCAGGAGCTGGATAAGAGCCAGCACTCAGTAACACAGCAGCAAGGAGCACAAGGCATTTACCTAAGAGGAATCAGGAGCTGAGGCTGACTGAGATGCCACTGATCCGGGCTAATCCTGTTAAGAGACACCTGAGCTGCAGGACAGACCAGGCTGCATCTCCTGGTGGGCTGCAGGGATCTCCTTGCAGGCACTGCTGTGGCTCACACAGAGGCATTTTCAGTGCCTGTTTGCTTGTTTTATGTGTCTGTTTTCACACCACCAAGCCAGGCTTGCAGGGCAGAAGGGCTGCTCTCCAAACCGGGGACAGCTGTGTCAAAGGTGCTGGGGAACAAGTCCTGCTGCCAATACTGGTTTCACGCCACTTACTGCTAATGCTTTACACCTGGCTGAACGACTTCCATCAGCAAACAAAACTGAGTCCTAACCATTTTCAGTTTCCAAAGCGCAAAAAAGCAGCTCACAAAGCTCCAGCAGTCCTGTGACTGCTACAACAACAGCCTTCAATCAGACATGAATGAGTGACCCACCAAAAGAGCTCCTTTTCCATATCAGCCCTGCTCCAGCAATGGACACGTGTCCTTTGTCAGAAATCTTAACAGAGATGCCCTTTGAAGCTCATCAAACCAGAACAGCCCAGATGAAAGGAGTCCCTGAGCTCTTTATCAGAGGCTGGAGGAGCACTCTGGGAAAGCATCACATCCACTGCATAAATGGATGCTGGGGCTGACCTAGCACTGACACTCTCACACTGTAATTCCAGGAAAAGGTAATGGAGTAACTTCCCTAAGATTATACACAGCAAGTCACTTGCAGAGCCAGCAGAGGAATCTGGCTCCCAGGTTGCTTTTGGGCTTCCACAACTACTCTGACTATATGAAACACCAGCAGAAAGGTTCCTTCATAAAACATTGGTGAGTCCCTAATCAACCCCAACAAGCCAGGAGGGTGTCCCCTGAGGCCAGACTTCGAAGTCTCCACCTGAAAGCAGTCAGACAGGGAGTGACACCAGTAGCCCCTTTTGGATGAGGCTGGCACTCAGGGCTGCTGGAGCAGGGGTTTCTTCCCCAGGCTGCCAGGTGCCTGGAGCTCAGGACACTCTGGGGGAGAGGGTGAGCTGCTGCATCCTCCATCCCACTGCAGAGCTAAGCACAGGGGTGGGAAGGGAACCTTGGGGTCAGACCCCCCCTATATCCAGCCTAATTACACAGAGGGGTACAGCTCCACCTGGAACAGCCCAAACCAGTCCAGGTATTACAGAAAACTGTAGACATCCAGTGTTTATCAAACAGCTTTTCAACTAAGGACATAAATCAATCTGACCAGCTGCCAGTCTCGAATCAATAATATTCTTGTAGATGAGTGGCTCGAGCATTAAATAAAACCCTTACATAACAGGCTATCCAAGCCTGCCTATTTCCCACAGATTTACTGCTCTGCCCCTGGGTTTCAAGCCAGCCTCCCTGGCTCCTGGCCATGGTGCCCTGCTCCCATTAAATGCACAGGCTCACAGGGAGCTGCAGGATGTGCTGGGCAGCACAGAGCTCTCACTCACATGCTCAGTGGATTTTCAGAGCAAAAGGAACACACAAAATAAAGGTTTAGAGGCAAAATGACCCCAGCTCATGTCAGCACAGACAGACATCCTGCAAAGCACCACCTCAACAGCAAACAGGAGCTGGGAGGGTGCCTGTAACCTGCAGGAAGTTCAGCCACTTCAGAGCTGCCTTTGAGGGGCTGAAGCATCAAACTGCACAAAGCTCTGCATCCAGCAATCTGCTGTCCCAGGAAGTTTTGTTTCTCCCACACGAGTGGCTGGTATGACTGCTTTACACTGCTGAGCTGGAGATCTCAAATAGTTCTGTAGAAGTGGGCTTAGTCACCATCTTATGGAAAAGAAAAATGAGCAGAGAAGAACTAGAAGAACTGAACCCATGGTGGCAAACGGGGGCACAACCCAGACTGGTTTTGTTCTCTAGAAAACAGCTCTCCATAGGTCCTACAGCAGGTTTGCTCTGGTTATAAGGAAACCATATCTTGTTTTTGTACTAACAGCCCTTTTTCTATCTTTTTTTTTTTTTAATTGTTAACACATGCTCAGCATCTGTGCATGCATGTTATATTTAATACCAATTACAGAACTCACTATGGAGATAAAATAAGATTTACTCAATAAATAAATTAACCTCTCAAGCAGCTGGAGTCTCCCTGGTCATGGGGATAAATATCTAGCAATGCTGAGGAAAATTCAAATGAAAAAATTAATTTGGTGTTTATCCAGTTTTACACCACATAGTCTCTATTTAAATGCCTGGAAGAAAAAATAACCCCCTCCAGTTTAAGAAATTGAAATGCAGAATGACGTTTGCCATGGAAGTTTAAACTGCTGTTGGTCTTTCTGGGTTAGTCCTGTTGGCACTTTTACTGCAAGAGCATCCCTCTGAAGTCAGACACCCCCGCCAAAGAAAAGGGGGTAGAAGAGGGGATAGCACTGCACAAATGTGGCTTAATATTAACCTAAGATTCAAATCCCAACCCTCTTGGTGAGTCATGCAGCCCAGAGACACCACCCAGCAATTTAGCTAATACCAGGTTAGGGTTAAGCCAGCTTGATGCTTGTTAAACACATGCCCACAACAATGAACATAGAGACAGATCACATTCATTCACTAATTAGGCTTATTATCATGGACTCATTTAGGTTGGAAAAGACCTCTACACTGTTAGCCCATCACTGCCAAGGCCACCACTAAACCACATCCCCAAATCTATTAAATCCCTCCAGGGGTGGTGACTCCACCACTGCCCTGAGCAGCTGTGCCAGGGCTGGACAGCCCTTTCAGTGAGGACATTTTTCCTAATATGCAATTTAAACCTCCCCTGGCACATCTTGAGGCTGTTTCCTCTTATCCTGTCACCTGTTATCTGGGAGAAGAGACCAACTCCCACCTACACCCTCCTGTCAGGGAGTTGTACAGAGTGAGATGGTCCCCCTGAACCTGCACTTTTCTCCAGGCTGAGCCCCCCCAGCTCCCTCAGCTGCTCATCATCAGAGCAAGCCCTTCCTCCACTCTGTTGCCTTCTCTGGACAAGCTCCAGCCCCTAAATGCCTTTCTTGTTGTGAGGGGCCCAAAACTAATCCCATGATTTGAGGTGTGGCCTCCTCAGTGCCCAGTGCAGGGATGGTCCCTGCCCTGGTCCTGCCTGGCCACACTATTGCTGACACAGGTCAGGTGCCACTGGCCTTCTTGGCCACCTGGGCTCATGTTCAGCCACTGTCACCAGCATCCCCAGGTCCTTTTCCACTGGACACCTTTCCAGCCACTCTGCCCCACACCTGGAGCATTCCATGGAGCTGCTCCAAGTGCAGGACCTTGGCCTTGTTGAACCTCACACCACTGGGCCTCAGCCTATAGATCCAGCCTGTCCAGATCCCTCTGCAGAGCCTTCCTGTCCTCATGCAGACCAACACTCCTGCCCAACTTGGTGTCATCTGCAACATCTGCACCAGGGAAGGAAAAGGCAGAGCTTTGATTCATTTGATGCAACAGCACTTCAGCAGAAATCACCCAACATCAAAAACCCGTCCATCATTCAGACATTTGGTTTTAGTGCTCACCCCATCAGTAACTCAGCTGAGACAGTGCTGGGCTGTGCAGCCCGAGGCACAGCTACTCCCCATCCAGACATGATCATTTTGTCACATCACACTCCACAGCTCCACAGATTTAGTTAATGCTTGAGGAAAATATTAAGAAAAAGCCTAGGACCATATCAACTAACAGCTCTACTGTCAAAGCAGGTCACTAAATTAAGCCCATTAATGCCACCTGCGAGACAGCTCTTCTCCCCAAACCAAGTTTTAATTTTACTGTGTCCATTTATTTGTCTGACATTAATGAGAAACAAAGGGTTACTTTAAGAGGCCTGGAAAGCAGCACAGACAGAGGAATTAAAGTGCTAACCCTTCTCTGCCACCAGACAGCACCATCTTCTGCAATGCCTTTACACAATTACCAATTCCAGGTCCTTAGGGGCATGTCTTGCAATGCAGGGAAAGGCTGCACAGGGCTCTGGGCTCACTGTCTGCTTTCCCAGCAACTCCAGCTCGACCATTTCCCTGATCCCCACCGAGATATTCCCCAGTGTAAGAGCAGCCACCCCACTGACCAAACAAACTGCTGTTCAGCACAGAGGCTAAAGCACACCTGACCTCTGTGAATGCCAGTGCCATTAAGGGTTAGATTGTTTTCAGTTCATTAGCTCATGGAGAGCTGGAAATGAGTTTAATGTCTGCTGTAATAAGATTATGGCAGCTTACAAAAAGATATATTTGACAAACAAGGATTTGTTGCATTGGGGTTCATCCAGCTGCCTCCTACCTCTGTTATTCAGAGTTTGACTCAGAACTGAAACCACCTAAACCAGGCAGAGAACTACAAGCCAAACCTCAAGCAAGACAAATCCACTGCAGGCCTGAAAAAACACCCAGCTGTGTTCACTGGGGCAGCCTTACCCAGTGCAAATATCCCCAGGAGTGCTTCTTCCCCTGCAGGGAAGTCATCAGGGAGTTGGGGACCTGCCTGCTGTGCTCCCCTCCATGGGAGAACAGCTCCCAGGCTCATTATTACATTCACCACCTCTTAATACCTGGCACAAGACCATAGCACTGACCTCTCCACCTTGTCTCCTTGCCAAGGGATTTTCTCATTGCAGCTCATGCCCAGCTCACTCCCCAGAGCAGAGAAAGGTATGATTACTCCCACTGGAGCCTGATCCTGGTAGTACCAGGGCAGGTACCTCGTGAGCAGTTGTGGCACGGGGAGGACTACACAGAGTGCTTCCCTCTTGACCTCACTGCAATTAAAATGTCACATACAAATGAGATGACACAGGGTTACAGCCCCAGAGCTTTGCACTGAAATTCAGGGGGGCTGGGAAGTGGGTGGAGTAAATGCCTTCCTGAAAGGGAGTCTGAATCAAATGCAAAGCAGTGAAACACTTTACATGCTTGAAACAACTTTCTGGTTTTCTTTTACACAGCAAAAGCTCAGAACAAATATATCCACTGACCATGGGGATTCTACAGCATGCAGCTACATCCATTTTATAGCAGGAAAAAACGACTGGAAGTTGGTACAATAGCACCAGTTAAATCCTTTTGGAGTTTCAGGACTCGGCACTGGGAGCTCAGTGATCCAAGCATTGAAAGCACAAATAATCAAGGCTTTGCACAGATAAGCACAGCTCCAATTATTTCACACCAGTTAACGAGGATGCTGCTTACCAAGCTGTCCAGCCCTCCTCCCAGGAGGTCCACAGCACCCATCTGCATGGAGGACACTTGGGGAACATTCACAGGGGGCCCCAGGTCCAGGTTGAGGAGGTCTCCCAGGAGGTCTCCCTGGGATGGAATGACCTGTGGCTGCTCCAGGTTGGTGGTGGCCGTCGTGCCCACGGGGCTGTCGCCGGCGTCGGTGCTACAGGAGGTGGGACAAGAAGCAGAGGAGAGAGACATCAGTCACCTGTGGTCTCCAGCTTCGGATTCCCAGCATGGGGAAACACAGCAGGACAAGAAGCCAGTCCAAAGCTCATCCCAGCGGTGGTCTGCCCACTGATATAGTGTGTTATGGCACGTGGTTCTTCACTTCGTGCTTTGAGCACAAAGACTTCCCAAGCATTGTGCATGGTCTTCAGTCCAGCAAAGGGAATCTTCCAAGGTGTGGGACCTGCCCACCTTAAGAATCACAGACCCGTCCAAAACAGTGAGCCATGAATACTACATGGACTACAGCACTGGAAATAAATATTTCTCAGCTCAGAATAAAACTATGCAGACAATTTTCAGCACACTGGGCCTGAGAACCACATACAAACACAGGGAAAAATAAGTAATTCAGATTTCCTCAGAAGATGTTATCAACCTAACATTGATAAAACCCTTGAGCCCTCACTCTAACCAGTGCAAACTCCACCACTCCCCATACATCTCTATTAATCACCTTCTACTGACCAGCAACAAGCTCCACAACTCTTTCCTAATTAAAAACCTCCATCTAAAATTGATTCCTCCCTTTTATCAATAATTTCTTTTCCTCTGAGTTAGCAGGCATGCTAATTGCCAGTCTAGAAATGCTCATTATACAGCCTCCAAAATTTCTCATCATATGCAGTCTGGCTACCGGGTACATTCACTCGTCACTGAATTTTATAACGAGAAGTGTGGGGGGGAGTAACTGACTGTAGCTCCTGAAGATCTAACTCCAGTGTATTTATTCTTTAAATCCAGAGATGCTCATTTTAAATAATTAAAATCCATTCTGTACCCTGTTGCCAGCGGTAAGTGATAAAATGATTTCCAGCTCACGCCCTTGCAGCTGCAGCCAACAGGTAACTGCACACAAATGCTGTGGGAATTAAGTGTCCTGACAAGGTGCTTAACACTGGGGCTCTTCTGTAAGGATTGCAGCTCCTGATTCTGAGTAGCCAGAATTCCCTTATCCTTATTCAGCTGCTGAGGGGAAAGATTCAGCCACAGAGTCTAAGCTGCTCCCAACTTCAGTGCCAAGAGGAAAAGATGGAGCAAAAGGACTGCAGAATGAATTAGTTACCAGGCAGCAGCAGCAGCAAGCACTGAAAGCTTCTTTGCATTACAAGCTTTAGACCCCAAATAATACTAATATTAGCTGTCCTTTCTGCTTCTGCCTTCAGCAGGGAGACTGCTGAGTGTGCTGAACTGCTCACTGAAACATTTCTGAAGAGCAAGTGGTTACTGTGATCCACTCCCACCCCCACCCTGGGAAGGGGAGGAACAGCAGCTCCAAGTAGAGGCACATTACAAGCCACTTGGTTCGTTCCCAGTCTATAATCCCCTTTAACACTACACCTCTTCAACACTTACTCATCCTTCTCCTGATGGAGACAGAGAAATCCCTCGAGGTCTTGTGTAACTGCTGTTGCCCCAAAACCCAACAAGAAATTAGGAAAGGACAAAGCTAAGTCAGTTTGTATTAAAAAACAAAACCCCATCTGGGAAGAATGGGTATTTTAATGTGATCTGTATAAAAAAATCCTCTGAATTTTATATGAAATAAAAAATTAATAAAGGATATGTGGGTTATAAAGGGCAAAATGTCTTGATATAAGCTTTCCCCCTCACAGTCTTGGGCAGGGGGTAACAGCTGGGTTTGCCCATGTGAAGTCAGTCTCCAGCAGTTCCCAGATTCAGGTTTTACAAGGGATGCACAGAGAGAATCAGAATCAAAAATTTCCTGTAGCCACCTGTGAAATAAGGGGGATACAGACTCCTGCCCAAGGCTAACTCGACTCCTCCCAGGAGCCCTGTAAACATCTTCCCAAATTTCCCAGCTGAATTGTGGCTGAGCAGGGGTGGTGGGAGCCACCACACGAGGAAACACTGCCAAGCAATCAGATTTCTCCCCCATCGTCAGGATACATCTGCAACTCCGTGACACTTGGGCTCGCTGAAGAGGCAGGAACATTACACCATCTGCGAGCTGTTCAGTGGGTCTCCCCATCAGCTGAGAGAGCTGAAAGAAACCTGTCCTTGCTTTGAATGGAAATCACATGAATCGAAAAGCAATGCAGTGAATTCTGCCAGCCATAACTAACTACTCCAAGGTTTATACCCAGGGAAGCACCATTCACCTACTTATCTCTGCCAATCCACTCAAGGCAACATCGTGTTGACTCTCAAGCCACACTCACTGTGGATGTGTCCACACTTCCACGCTTTCACCTCTATCTCACTGTGCAATCTGAAGGAAAACCTCAATCTCTACCAGACACTTCAGCCACCAGAATGGTCATTATTGGAGTGCAGGAGTTCAGAAGATAACTCCAAACAATTAGGTGAGGTGGTTATCTCCCACTGGACACCCTTAACTTGCCTTACACACTGATGCAGAAAACCCCAATAATGGGCCTCTTTATGAGGTGAGCTCCTGCTGGAGAATCCCAGTGTGCCATTAAGTCCACTCATTTTTTTTTAATTTACCAAACAGGCTCCAGTGCTGCATCAGGATGATCAGTAGCAGCACCCTTCAGACCTTTCCCCAGCTCAACATTGCTGATTGAGGCCTGGAGGGTTTATGTTGAAGCAATGGTTCTGCTACAGTCAGAACAGATTTAAGGCCATTAGACAGAGCACAAGCTATGAGAGTCAAGCACGTACACAGGATAGGCAACAAGCTGGTAGAAAACTACTCCGTCAAAAAAGCTGAATTCCTTGAGCTAAATCCCCTAAAACGTTATCTTCTGCAGTGACCTGAATCAACAGTGTACAGGAAGGTTGGTAACACCAAAGTTCAAAGCTACCTCAGCTCATTTTGAGACAAATCTTTGACTAGGAAAGGCAGGAAAGCAGCCACTGCTTTTCTTGCCCGACTGGTAGACTTGTGCTTGCTGATTCTGGGTCAGCGCAGCCAGACTTGATTTCATAGGCAGGGAGAAAACAACTCAGCTTCCCAAAGCCAGTCACCACCGAAATAGCTTTAGTTGCTAAGAATAGCAGAGAAGTGGTGTCAGAAAATAGAAAAGCAGCAGCATCGCACACTGATTTATCAGTGCAACAGCAAAAAATAGCACTCCAAATGTCACTTTGGGAATATTATTAAGAGGTAAGCCTGGATACTTTGCCTCCTGCTGCAAAGCAAACTCAGTTGTGTAATTAATACCATTAGTGCAAATAGCACTGCTCACCTGACTGAGGGACCATGGGAAACAGATTCAACAGCAACCCCTCTGCAGCCTGGGACTGCTGCCCTGCCTGTGCCTGCAGATCCAACCTGCTTCCAGGACTGTGATCACAGGGAAGCATTAAAGCTCCAGGCAATATGCCAAAGCATTTCCCCCCCACCTCCCAAGGGTTAGACAGATATCAGTCTACCCATCTTCTTTTAAGCTCTAACAGTTTTCAGTGACAGGGCTTTGATGGCTTTTGTACTCCCCTTGTCTCGCAGGCACCAAGTAAGAAAGGTGGTTTTACCAATCCTTCTCCATTTCATTTTCCAACAGTGAAGGATCCCTTTACTTACCTGTTCCACGAAACTGATACTGTATTCCAGGTGACAGGCTCCTAAAGCTGTGCTGTTGCTGAAGCAAAAGCTTTTACAAAATCATCTTCTGAAAGATGCCAGTTCTTACTCTAGTCCTCCTCCTCCTGGACTAAGCCCTTCCACCAAAGGGGATTCCACCCTTACCCAAACCTTCTGTTTTTTAACTCTTGTCTCTCATGTCAAGAGTACTTATAGCCAATGCCTGCTTAAAAAACATCACAGCTCCTCCTCACACACGAACTTAGATACTTCCTGCATCTTCTGACCCAGAAACTCAGAAACTACATACCCAGGATTACCTTCCACAATGGAATGGCCCTGTGAATGACATGCGAGCCTTTCCACACTTACCAATAAAACCCCGTTAAGAGTGTTCTAAAAGATCTTGGCATCTTTTGGACCGTTTGCTAGAAAGACACAGGCAACCCTTCCCCATTATCCTTGTGGCTGCCTGAGCTTACCTGCCATGGTGAATGGGCAGGTGCTTGCGGTGGATGCCGTGGCTCCCCTCCACAAAGGCGTTGGGGGGTTTGTGGTACACAGAAGCCAGAGACCCGATGTGGCAGATCAGCTCATCGAGCAGGGTGGGCTCGATCAGGTCGGTCTCCTCGGAAATCAGCGGCTTTTCCGAGAGAACAACTTCCTTGGCAGTCACGGGGTCCGTGGAGAGAAGGCGCCAGTAGATGTAGCCGCGGTCCCGCAGGTCTGGGTTGTCAGAATCCTGAGACAGAGCAATACATCACTCGTGGGTCTGAAGTGAACTAAGGCCTGTAATCACTTTATTTTTCTTAGCAGTGATTCTGCCGGATTAAAAAACCCCAACCATCCAGCAGCGACAGACACTGGTCTCAAAGTGATGTTACAAACTGTTTGTTGTGGTGACATACTCAAATAAAACTTGAGAACCAGAGTATTAATGCCTGGCTTCCTGCTCAGCTGGTCAAGGAGCAGAAAAAACCTGGGATTTATATCCCACAATTGCCCCAAACCACAGAGCTCTCAAACTGCTTTTTAAACTCTCCTACCACTTGATATAACAGTAACTATCAGGAGAACTCCTAGGGGGTGTAGATAGAGGAAAAGAATGTGGGTGAAAATCACTCTTTCACATACTGAGAGATACAATACTGAATAATGAACCAAGATTCCTGGAAATATATGACTTACCCAAGGGCACTGCTGGACAAAGAGATGCTGCAGAGCTACATCTTAATAAGCCATATTCCTTATACCAAAAGAGATCTTATTTATCCTGCCTTTCAGTTATCTAATGAAGTATGGAAAGATGCTAATGATACACGCTTAGGATACTTCATCAGTTCTCCAGCTGTCAATAATACCCTCGTTTTACTGCAGATACTTCTGCCTCTGCATGAAGTGCTAATTATTTCTCTCCTCTTTGAGCAGCTCTGCCCAGAGCAGCAAAGTGAGTGGGGATGGCTTGCAGCTAATGTTCAAGGGAGAGGGAGGTGCTGTGGTTTTATGTTGCAGTGCAACATGTTTGAACTGCTCACGAAAACAAGACCTGAGATTTTTAACCCCCATGTCAGCAGAATGACAGGATAAGTGTTTCTGAGGTTTTTTTTCCCCATAGAATTCCAGCAATATATCATACACCTCATCAGCCTTCCTCTTGGTATTTCTTTTCCTCTTCTGTGATCTCATTCATGCTGCTGCTGACCTGTCAGAACCTGCCTCTCTGCTGTCTGTCTCAACATCCTCAGGCACACAGTAAAACCTCTATTTGCAGTGAGACTGAGCTAAGCTCATTTTGCTTGCAAGGACCCAGATAAATCTACCTGTTGTCTCAGACACTACCTCTGCAGTGCTGGTTTTGTTTGATGGTTGACTCTTCACACCCTTAACCAATCCCTACAATCCTTAACAATCCCTTTGCCCCTAACAATCCCTACGAGACTCTCCACGTCCTGCCTGCAGCAGCAGCTCAAGATCAGGAGGGTTTCTGCAAGGCAGACATGAAAGACCACGTGTTTCCATCTACTTGCAGGCACAAACAGATTCAAGACTGGCTGTTTCTTTCCACAGCCAGTTAAACAGATTTGAAACTTTAGTAAAGCTACTGAAACAAGAGGCTGAGATCTTCCCTTTCCCAGTTTCTTTCCTAGTTCTCTGCTCTCCAGGGTCTGCATACCAATGAGCTCAGCTCCCCACCCATGCCAGACCCACAACAGCAATGGGAATGCACAGGTCTGTTATGGGTTATGGGCTTTCCAGGGACCTGATCTCTGCTACACATCTGTCTCCCTGCAACCCCCAGCTGCTTCACTACTATTTTTGCCACTGTTGGCTGGATTAAACTTGCTCCTGCTACAATCACACCTGCAAGTTTGCTGTGCAGACATACCCCGAGACACTCAAAGTGCAACAATACCTAAGCTGGGGAAAGAAACACACGTGTAATTACTCACCCACTCAAGTGAAAACCAGTACCTCCACCTAGAAATCAGACCTTGAAACGTAAGGCTTTTCAGTGTTTTACAGCCAGTTATCCTACACTGACTTATTATTCATATAAAGTAGAAGAACCCAGACTGAATCAACATTTGTGACAAACAGAGAAAAAACAGACGCCTATTATACTCCTAGGGTGCCATTAAGTGTTTTGTGACTCAGCACAGTGGGTTTTAACACTTAGTACCTTTCTTCTGTTGGCTCAGGCAAATGATACAGCAAGCCCTTGGCCCACTCATCTCGGCACAGCAGCTGAGATCCCGCCTAAAAGCAGGTTTTGAAGCAAGACAAGCAGGCCATGGCTTTCTTGCTCCTGACCAATGCAACTCCTCAAAAGGACGAATAAAAGTTTTAAGTATTAATAAGTTCACAGCCATGATTTCTTGCAGCACAGAAGATCAAAAAGGCCAGCTGATGATTGACTCCAGGTTTTCTGCTCAGAATTGCAGCCCATTCAGCTGGGAGGCTATTTTTATCACTTGACACAGCAGGCCTGGAGAGGAGCTGCTTTTTTTGGGCTGTTTACCCCAGTCATTACAGCCAGGGAGTGGAGGAAGATTGGCTGAGGTCTTAGCCACCCCTGCCACCAGGACATCTCCACTTCTGTCCTCCGGAACTACAGCACTTGTGTCTGGCAGCTCAATCCCAGCCTCACCTGCAGTGATCTGAGCTCGTAACTCAGCACCTCATGCATAATGAATCCGTGATCTTAACCCACTGCTACAGCTTCCAGCAAAGCTGCCACACTGGTTGACAGCATCCAAGCACAAAGGAAAAACCCAAACTCCAGTTCTTTCTTTTTCATGGCACTGCCTAAACTTTGCTGCTCACAGAACAAAGTCACTGCCAGG
The DNA here is from genome assembly GCF_003031625.1 of Empidonax traillii. Classification (NCBI taxonomy): domain Eukaryota; kingdom Metazoa; phylum Chordata; class Aves; order Passeriformes; family Tyrannidae; genus Empidonax; species Empidonax traillii. Next base: position 177,284 of record NW_020955800.1, read on the forward strand.
CTCTTTCCCTCTGTCACAGCTCCAGATGTTTTAACTTCAAGCCACCTTCAGGGAGAAAGCATTTTGGTTTCCATTAAACTTTCCATTTAGTGGGGAAACGGGGAAGGAATTTGGATAAAGCAAGAGCTAAGAAGGAGAGGGCAGATTCCAGATGGCAGGAAGCACAGAGCAGCTCTTAAATGGAGTCTCTCTGGGAGAGGGGGGAACACCCCTGAGTCCCATCTGCTGCAAGGCTGACTGGCCTGGCAGATGGGACACACCCCACGGCAGGATGCACAGTGTCTGGAGGGCTCTGGATCACTGGATATCTTGGCTTACCTGGGTGGCCAGGCTGAGGACCTGCTGAACCAGCTCCTGTGTCTCAGAAGGCTTTTTTAAGAACAGCTTCACTATAGCAGTCAGGAGGGTGAGCTGAACCTGAGAAAGGGACACAACAAGGAACAGAAGATTCATCCATGCTTTAGCAACATCTCGCAAGTCTCAACATCTTTTACTGATATAAAACTTGAGTTTCATAATGGTATGACAGTATTCTTTGCCAGTGAAACCCAGTACAGCGAGACTCAGACTCTTGCCTGTTGCAAAACACTTTCACAGACAAGTCCCTGAGCACCACACTGAGGTTTGTGTCATACTGTGATGCACCTCATCACTATTCCTCTCTGTGTTCTGGTCCCTAGTAGGGTTATTCCCCCAGGAAGTATGAAATATCTAGAAATCCCTCCAGTTCTGCCTTACCCTTCCAAGAAGAGAAGTTTTGGAGACAGGGACAACAGAACAAATCTACAGGCTCCCCCAGAGGGTTTCTTAGGCCAAATACTGAAGCTTTCATTGAATAATATTTATTGTCCATCCCATTAATGCAATGCATGGAACATTACAGACAAGATGCACAATGCAATTTTACCTGAGTGCTTTCATCGTGGAAGCCCTCCAGAAAACTCTCCAACAGCTCATCAGCATTGTCAATTCTCTCTGCATATTCACCCACTATCCAGATCATGGCAGCTCTGGCATCTGGTTCATCCAGGGAATCCAGGTTCTCACACAGGGTGGCAATGATGCTTTCATACCTGATTTGTCAGAGTACAGGTGGATTACTGGGGTGAACTGGACTTGTCTTACTCCATTTCTGCCCACATCATTCTCCAGGGAATCCTGCACTAAATATCCTGTATTTCCATGCAGCATTTTCACCTAACTACAGAAGAATATTCCCAGGATTTTTTCTTTTTCCAAGCTGAGCACTGAGATCTCACAGGGTCTTTGCAGTTTAGTTCATCAGCAAGAGACCACCCAGATGTGGAATTCAAGACAAAGCTGCCTCACTTTCTGTTTGCTAATGGGAATGTTTGATCCAACAATTTAGCCCTTGCTAAATCGTGGAGCCTCACTGGAGCCTTCAGATTGGTAACTCTGAACTGGATATTACATTTCCCCAAAGGCTTTACTGTAAAACAGACAATACCCCGCACTAATTTAGCTTCCCCTGTTCCCGAGCGTGGGTTTCCCTGTCTCAAGCAGACAATCTGTCTTGTTACTGACAGCAGAAACTGCCAGGGAGGCCTGCAATGTCCCATATTACTTTTTAGGTGATCATCAAGTCTCTGCTGAAAAACACTGCTGCTGTTCTGTAGCTGAGGAGACAAAACCTTTACTGCAGAAACAGCAAAAAAAGAGCTGAGTTCTGCCCAAACCAGAGAGAACATTCGATGGGGAAAGACAGCAGTGTTTTGTTCAGCACAACCTGACTGGGATCTCAGACCAGGAGAGCCATGAACCTTTCATGGCTTTGTATGTAAGACTTCTGGAGGAGATATGAGCAAAACCAGAAAAGCCTGTAAACTTGGCCAAATTTTCCTCCTGGTATTCTCTGCAAGAGCTTTACTGGCTTTTGAGTAAGGCTTCTATTCAGCATCCATATGGAATGGTGGGGAAAGAAAAGCTTTCAATTCCAACTAATAATGAGTCAGGCCGATGCCTCACCTCGAGCAAACATCTGAATCCTACAACTAGGAGTGGAATCAGAATGGACACTGCTCCCACCTTTGCTTCAGAGCCCTGCTGAGCCATGCTGAGTTTTACACTGCTCTACTCTATTGAGAGCAGACAAGGGCTCCCAAAAAACCTCTCAGTAGTTCCACGTACTTGTTGGGGTACTTGCGGAAGATGTCTCTGATGACAACGATGGCCTCCTGCACCACGTAGTTGACCTTGGTCTGGATGAGGTCCAGCAGTGTGCTCACACAGCGCTCTGCAGATTGCTGGAGAGAACAGAAAAATGCAATTAAAAGAGCTCCAGAAGCACTCCTGAGCCCAGAGCACACTCTGAGGAATGAGGCATGTCTGTGAGAAAAGGTCCAGAGCAGGAAAACAGGAGGAGAGCAGCTACCAACTGCATCCAGAAAAAAACCACAGGTTGATAAATGCTTGTGGAGATACCAGCTGGCTCCAGCTCCTGCAAAGATTAAGTCTGAAGCAACCATGCCAGTAGATAGCTGGGTCACCACACAGGAGACCTACACTGCTCTTTTTATCACCCTCTTGCTGGTGAGCAGCTAAACAGGCCACCAAGTGAGATCTCTTGAATTTCCCAAGCTGGGCAATCAGAGATGGGAGAGTTTGGACAGAGACTCCTGGCTGGGGAAGCTGTAAGGCAGGAGAAAAACATGCTGGCGATCACACCGCAGGAACAGCAGCAAAAAGCAGCTCACAGCAGCAAGAGGTTCAGTACTTTCGGGGTGAGGTCACTAACAACATGTGAAGATACAGCTAAAAATAGAAATTCAGCTGTTGCTAATGCAGCTTTCACATTAATTAGTTAAAAAAAAAAAAGATAACAAGGACTGGACACTGTCACACTCCAGGAAACAGAACTGGAATTAGAGGCAAATAATTCAGGGAGGTCTATTCCCAAACAGCACAGCGAGGCAGGACATCACAGGAGCAACCAACTTCAGCACCAGAGAGTCTCCAATAAGGACAGTGATTTGGCTATTAGCAGAGCACATGTGAAGCCTCATTACACAGCTGGTGATTAATGTGAGAAGCAGCCTGCTCCCGACACTGCCGAGGCAGAACATTCATAAAGCATTCGGGATTGAGACAAACACTGTAGGGCACAAACAATAGCAATGTAGGTGGATTTTTCAATTTCAGTGAGTTAACAGTCCCTTTGACTTACACAGCACTTGAAGCCTGGGCAGGAGGAGGAGGAGGAATGAAATGGCATTTCAGTCACAGGAGTCAGTTTTTTGAGAATGGGCAGAAATCTCAAGGACAAACCTCAAGACTTTTAGAGCTGAATTTGGATCAATCATAGACTAAAACCTCGTGGTGATTTCCTGCCCTCCTGACTCAAGATGGGGTATCTTACACACAGCCTGCCAGCACAAATAGGGGCCATGCTGGCCTGGGGATCAGCCAGGGGAGGCGACACCCTAAACCAGCATTCACTCATCTCTGCAAACTGGCAGTAAGTCATACAGCTCTTCCCTGAAATTCACACCAAACAGAAAATATACCCAAAACAACTGGTGTCAGAGTAAAGAGAAGCATCACATAAAACTGTATGATTGGTATAATATTTTTTTTATGATGCCTCTCCCTCCTCAGCACAGCTCTTCAGGTACTGTGCCACTGTGGAGGCAATGAAATGGCAGAGTGCCCTGCTCTGACCTCTTCTGCTCCAGAAGAGATTTGAGGTCTGTGACCTCCAAGACTCTTCCACTTCATGGAGACTGACCATGACCTGGCTCCACAGAGTTTGACTTTGCTCTCAGTGGGAGCCCTGATCAAAGTCCTTGCAAGACTGATGATTCAGAGCTTGCAGCTTCATCTCTTCATCCCAGTACCTTTCACCAGATGTTTTAACAAGTGACCTTAAAGGGGGAAATCTCTCCTGAGCCAACCCCATTCTACAGACCCTGCAGCACCAGTCACTGTTGGCAATAAGCAGCGCAGTCCTGTCAGAGCCTACAACCAGCAAAGCTTCAAGAGCTGCAGAATTCAAGGAGAAGCAAATTAAGGCTTAGTTTTCTTTATACTCTAAAGCATGATTTTTCCAGGAAGAACACCACATCCACTTTGAAATAGGCAGCGATGATTTTTAGCCCAATGGTCCCTCGGAAAGCGAGCAATCATGTGGGCACATGCCCAGAAGAGCAGTCCCTCTAACAAAATGTATCTCAGCTCATCCCACCCTTTGTAAACACATTGCTTTTTGAAGGTGGACATCCTTAGAGACTGCAGTGCTCTGCAAACTGATGAAAGAGTGCCCCAACTAGAACAGTTTTCAAGTAGGAGTGAGGAAGGACAACAAACCAAAGTCAAAATTGCTTTGTTTTTCTGCAGAAATCAAATGAAAGCCCACAAGATTATCAAAGTAGCACATCACACATCAACATTCAGCCACAAGCCTCAATGATTTCTAAGAACCAGGCTGCTGGCAGAATCTCCTGGAAACAAGACAAATCTCCCTGTAATATGGCTCCTTCTGCTTCTCCTTTGCTCCAGAGGAATCCCTATTCTTACTGCATCCACTTCATTTCCTTTTCCCACGGGAGCGGTGCTTGTTTTCCTTACAATCTAAGCCTGGCATGATGACTTCATCTAGTGCTGGGAAAGGAGCAAAGTGATGCACAAGGGATCCAAGTGCAGCTACACCACGTGGTTTGCTGTAGACACAACCCAAGCTACCTCTGAGCCCAGCTATCAACAGTCCAGCCCTATCCATGCAAAATGATGATATCCTGACGCTCCCCAAACCAAAATGATCGCTCAAGCCTGGGCAAAATCCATCAGCCTTACTATTCAACACAGGTATTGGCTCCACATCCAAAATGAGCACTGGCAGCACAAACACCACATTTCTTCTGTGGGGCACCTCAGACTAAATTATTTACTGTCTTCCTCTCTTAGGAGAGACAATTAGACAAAAGGCAGGATCCTTGAAGGCAGAGCTGAAATGCCCTGTGAATGCTCATTCATCAACAGCTCCCACCGGCTGTGTCCTGTGTCAAAAAGCAGATTTCTAAGCCTTGGGAATTTGGACACTGATGGCTGAGGATGTTTTTCTATTAGTCATAACTCACAGAGTAAATAGCCTCTAGTAAACACAGATGCACTGGGGACAGGGATTAACCTGGAGATGAGGACACTGTAATAAAATGTTCTATATTTGCCCTCTTTAAATCTGCCTCTTGTCAGAGCAGGAAACAGGCCTCATCTTTAGCAGCAGCATCTTGATGGAGCAGTGCCAAAAATCAAGGTTAACACTACTTATGGAGAGACACAATTCCAGTTTGAGGGTCACTGTGAATTTGCTGGACATTATTATTAGTCCTTTGCATGACTGTTGTGGTATCAGGGAAGGGGAAAAGATAAAGACTTCTAAAAACACCTTCATACTTCAGGAATACACCACGCCCCCACGTGAAACTAGGACAGACACATGGCCAAAGCCTAGTGAGGAAGTCCCTGCAGAGAACTACAGCAAACTCCCACCCCCCAGCACAGCATAGCTATGAAAAGGGCTGTCACCAGCTCCTTTTAACTCCTCTGTTAGCCCTTTTCCATGCTCAGGGGGATTTTCTCTACTGTCACTGCTGTGGCTCCATCCAGACAACCTCCCGTCTGGACGCAACATGGAAGGAGCACTTTGGTATTTTGAACTGCAGACATGAAACAGGAACAGCAGTCACCTGCTCTATGGGGCTTCAAAGACAGCCCACGGCAGGGATAAGCCTTCAGGAACTGAAGGAAGGAAGAAAAGGCTGCACAGGCAGTCGATTCTCTCAAGAGCACAGAAGCTGGTGTCCTCTGTACACACAGACTTACAGTAGTTTAGCTGAACCAAGAGAAACCTGTGCACTGACACCACACTAAGCCAGGCGTGATCAGGGTTATTATTTAAATCTGCTGTCAGGCAAAGCTCATGGGAACACACTTTAGCAGAAGCTAAATGAGCTCAGCTGAAATTAGACCACTTATGTGACATTTTGCACTCAGTCATCAGTTTACTGAAAAGTACCAACACCACAGCATAAGTCTTCCCTCCCTTCACAGGATTTCTGAGCTCCTGTCAGGTGTTTCAGATTCACTTACAGAGAAATGAACGGGAGAGAGCACTGAAAAAATAACATTTTATTATGAGCGTTTTGGTGGATGTTCCACTGGCAGAGGACATTTCAGATTTGTTTTGGAGAACTGCAGAGGTTCCTGGGAACTTAATCTGCATAAGCATCGAGGCCAAAGAGAGCACAATCCAAGTGAAACCACAAGTTATATGGACCTAGGTAAGCAAATAGAGTCACTCTATGTTTGAATAAATTGCACTTAATGTCTCAATTCTCTGTAATTCTATGCCTGTGTGTTCTGTTCAGCTGAAATAAGGGGGAGGAATGGCACAAAATGTTTCATAATAGAGTTTCTCTGCACAATCTTTTCTCCCTCCGCCTTCAAAAGGTCAGTCCACAGCTATTAAAGAAGGTCCTCATGGATAAGTGGTCATTTTTTCCACTGAAGCCAGCGAAGTAAAATATTCCATCAGGAATGAATTATCTGCCTTGCTGTGCCTGCAAGCTGAGATCCAAGAGGAGCACCCCACCCTGCCATGATGCACTCACAGCTCCAAAACCCTCCTGTTCAGCTGCTGCTCTGCCCGTATATCCATGACGCATCCAGGCCACTTGATGGCCAACAGTGAAGCAAAGAAACTTGGTGTGACGAGGTGGCAAAGCCCAACACTGTTTCTGAAGGCAGAGGACCACAGAACAGCTCAGGATTCGGATACTTGCCTCGACCTTGATGGCGCAGCGCCCGATGGCTCGCACGGCCTTGCGCACGAAGTCAACGTCCACCTCGGTAGCGTATTCCTTGAGCTCTGCCAGGACCTGAGGAGGCAGGACACCAGCTGAGTCCAGGGGTCATTCAGAGAACAGCCCACTCTCACAGGTGATGCTACCTGAACACCAGAACACGAGCTTCCACAGCTACCACACGCATCCAGAGCTCACACAGTCGAACTCCGCAACCAACCTCTGAAACCCATCGGTTTGGGCCGCACGTGGTTCAGTCTGGACAAAGCCAAAACATAGCTCTGTCTTGAGATGTTCTCAAACTCCCCTAAACAAAAGCTGGGGAAAAATCAGCCCTGCCAAACATAAATGTTGCTATTCCTTCCTACACCGAATGCAGTCGTACACACGTTCACTGTATGCAAAGCTCTTGGCAACAACTGTTTTTGATCTGTCCTTTCCTGTGCCGAGCTGAAACTCTGGATCCCTACTGAATCCAAATAGAAGGTGCAGAGGAGATCTGAGGACACCCTGGAACATCTACACTGAGATTAATAACAGTGCTAAGATACTTCCCCTCTTAAAAATAGGATTCATTATTTTGTCTCAATGTTTTTGCTAATGGAAACTGAAGAGGGGCTTAAACCAGGACCTGTTGGGAACTTACAGACCTTCAACTAAAAGACTGCTTTGTCTTAAACAAATCACTTAGCTTAGAAAAAATGATTTTAATAAAAGACCATATGTAATTTATATTCCCTCAAAAGCTCAATTTATTTCAGTTTCTCATGCCAAACATGACATCAGGGATTTAATCGTGATGTCACAAATAGATGGTGAGGGAGAGGTGTACTGCACAAAGCCAGACAGTTCTTTGAAAAACCTCTCATCGAGGCAAATTGCTCAGCACAATGACAAGATAAAGAGGCCGTGAAGGGCCAGGCTGCAGACAAATAAATCTGCAAGGAGGAGACGGGACATCTGTGTTTTGAAGTTTTATTATTTCCCTGGATGATCTATGTGGCACAGCACTGGCAGCACCCAGCTTTAGCAGCTGATGCTTTCCAAACACTGCCCAAGTGCCTTGGCCAGAGCTATCCTGCTGCCTTGGTCCAGAATGGGCACGGAGATGCAGTGTCTCCCCAAGCTGCACAGGGAGGGTGTGGGTAGAAGCTGCCCTGCTCAGGTCTCATTCCAGGATATATTCCTGATGTAGTTGTGTTGTTTTATGTCTTTTCAGAACCAGGAAGAGATTCATTCATTAGTCTGCAGATCCTAGACTCTGCCCTCCAGACACCACTGCCTTTCACGCAAACAGCCCATTATCACAGCGTTATGCATTAAAATTGGGATGGAGCCTACCAAGAGTAAAGAGAAAATTCTGAATATATTCTCAGGGAAACTGATTTTTAAGATGTTTCTACGTCCCCAGCGCAAAAGGGGCATGAATTATCTTGCTCTGTTCCAAAAAACATCAGGAGAGAGCTGAAGAGAGCTGCTTAAAAATGTCACATTACATGAAATTGCTCTGTGACAATTAGGAGAGGACAATAATAGCAGTAACCAGAGGCATTAATCATTCTGCATTAGTGCTAGGCCTTGTGGCCAGGAATGCACTCGAGAACACTTCCTCCAAAGAAATTTGGATTATAACAACATCAAATACAAGAAGAATCTACACTGTAAAGCAGCCTCAATTCAGTTTAGATTCATGCTATTTCCACCATGGAAGCAAGTTAAGCAGAAAAAAAGGGTTTTTTAGCCTGTGCGAGGATTTAACAATTTTCCTAACTTGAAATTCACACTTCAATAATGTTTGGCCTTTCTGAATGCCTCTGTTACAGGCACACCCCCCTCACTTGAAACAAGCCTCTCATTCCAGCCTCAGCACCAGCGGTGACTCATTTGACAGGAACCATCAGCTCTCCTCCTGGAATTGTAATCTGTGAAACAAGACCTACCTAACGGTCACGATGCAAGACATATCATGCCATTAACATTTAAATTAAGGAGGAAACTCCAACACCTCCCATTAAATAGCTGCAAAGAGCACTGTACCAGGGACAGTGATGCTTAAAAACAAACACAACTGTAGTAGTAGCTGCACACATCCTAAGGCATAGACCAGGAAAGGGTTTTCCCCTCCCAGAACACGTGAGAAGCCCCTTAGCTGACCTGGGCAATGTTTGCTTGAGAAGCCAGGCGGATCATGATGTCCAGTTTCTCCAGTTTGACATAGATGGGGTCGTTGTACTTCACGAAGAACACCTTGATTTCCTGCTTCAGGATTTCAGGCCTGGAGGGAACATAATGTTGTGTCACTCAATAATGGTTAAAAACCCAAATGGGCTCTTTTCTGGCAACCAAATGCACCCTTTCTTTAGACATCTACCCAAATATTCACTGAGAAACAGAATGGTGTCATTTTGCCCAGCTTGCCCAGAGGGGTTGTGGACTCCCCATCCCTGAAGGTGTTCAAGACCAGGCTGGACAGGGCTCTGAGTAACCTGCTCTAGTGGAAAGTGTCCCTGCCCATGGGGAGGTTAAAACCTGCAGGGGTGTTTGGAACTAGATGATCTCTGAGGTCCCTTCAAACCCAAACCCTTCCATGATTCAATGGTTTTGTATCCACAATGTGTAAACAATCAACAATTTAGAGAAAGAAGGCTAGATAAAAAGATCATTTAAATACAAAATGCAGAATTTAAGTTTTGCTATGGCTACACCTCTACTTTCTCCATTTCAAAGGCTGAGCCAACATACAGGTGGCAGACAACTGTTTCCAAATTTCAAAAACCTACAAATTCACCTAAAAATTAATTTCTACTTTCACTTGCAAGATGCCAGTGCACAGTAGCTCTGCCCTGAATACAACGCTATCCAAGCTATCCCACCTTTCCAGCAAGGAACAGCAGCATTGAAACACGCACATGGAAGTAAACAAGCGAAAAAAACCATCCCACTGGACACCAGGATGTCACCAGCCTGGTGGTTCTGTGCTGAACAGAACAGCACAGGCACACTGAGCTCCTGCAGGTCACTGTGAACTGCACAGTTACACCCTCGTTCCCATTTGTCATCTGATTTATAGAGGGCAGTTCTGAGTGCTCATAAAGAGGCAATAAAGAGAGGCAGGTGAAGAAATGCTGCATGGAACTGGTATCACAAGCATGCTGTAAGGAAAATGAATTCAGGCTACCAGAGTCACAAGGCTGTTTAATCTGTCTCTCAAGGGATCTGAGGCTGGATTAAAAGAGATTCTGTGCATGTGGAAATATCTGAAGGTCTGAGATAACCAAATGCCCCTTTGACAGGGCAGGAATAACACCCCTGGAAACCTTTACCTTTTCTGCACAATCAAGTTGATGTTCCTCAGGGCAACATACTGAACTTCAGGCTCCCCAGACAGCAGGGTCACCAGTGGAGGGGCGAGTTTCTTCAGCAGCATGTTGTAATAGTCAGAGTCCTTGGGGAGAAGCTCCAGGAACTTCATCAGGACCTTCACCGCTGACAGCACCACGGCCGAGTTGGCGTGAGACAGCCGGGGGGTCACCCGCTCACAGATACTGGAGACAGAGGAGGAGGAGGAGGAAAGGGTTCACGTGTGTTTCGGGGCATCAGATATTTCAGATCTGAGTTTAGGAGATTGCACATGGCTCAAGGCAGCTTCTCACATGCCACTTTGGTTTGGTTTTGTTACGGAGAAAGGGCAAAGTCCTGCTTTCTGGAACGCAGCAGGAAGCAGACAAGGACCTCTCTCACAGCTTCGAGTTTCTCTCCTGCCACGCTCAGCTCAGGAAAAATTCCAGTTCTCAGCATTACAGTGCCAACATATACTCAGTTATTAGTGCTTCCTGCCTTTGCCTGGTGGTGCTCTCTATTTCTGTGATCTCGTCTGTCACTTGCTAACAAAACTTTAACAAAACAGCTATTGGAAAAACACTTTAGCCTCCAAATAGTAATTCAGAGGTGACACACGCTTCTGGCTTGCCTGGGGAGTTTGCTGCCATTTCAACCATTTCTATCTCCAAAAAAAGACTTCTGATTCTCTGAAGGTGCAGGGAAAGAAGGACCTAAATACCTTCCCAACTCTCAGATTCACCATAATGGATCCTGTAATCAACAGCACCCTAAACAATCCATCCCAAGCAGAAAGGAAGTTTGGGTTCATATGGTCTTTCTTGCAGCATCTGTCAAGTTTCTTCCCACTCCCTCCTGCATATTGCAAACCCAGAACAATCTTATTCCCATCTGTGCCTCCTGGAGCTTCTTTCCCTGTAAGATCTGCTTTCAGCCATGCAGGAAGGGAAGCTCAGTGGAGAGCAGAGGAGTCCAAGTCAGAGCTGGGGCAGCCTCCAGCTGCCTCTGCCCAGGGTCACCTGCATGTCAAAGCTGCTTCATCTCCCTGAGCCTCAGTTTCTCCACACACAGGGCACTGACACCAGCCTTGCTGGAAAGAACATTACATAAAACCCAGTGCTGCCACTCTCCTGTCTGAAATAAGGCAAACTCCGAAAGAAACTCCACACAAAGCAGTAAAAGTAGTTCCTGCCCTTGCAGTTTGATAAAGCACTCTTCAGAGGAATTACAGGTGAGGAACTGGGACATGTTCACAATTGTTCAGACTAGTGGTGCCTCTCTGACAGAGCTGGGACAATACCAGCCTCACATCCTGGAGATCTCTGCAGGTTTCTAGCACTCATTAGGAGCTGTTTCTGGCACAGAAACAGAACACAAGGGGAAAGGAGGTGGGGAAAAAAAAATAAAAATCAGCAAGACTCCTGGCAGGCTTTTCAGAAACAGTGGATTACCTATTGTACCTCAAAAAAAAACAGTCAGTGAAGAAATCCATTGAATTTGAAAGGGCCTGTCCAGGATTTTGCATGTGGGCTTGGGACCCTTCCTCCCCCTCCACTCCTAACATCATCCACATGAAATACATCGTCTGAGAATCCCCCTGTTCCAAATTATTTCTGTTGCTGGTTCCTTGTTCTCTTGGGAACACAATCTGACTTTTTGTGATTCTGAAGACAGATGAGGAGGCGGCTTGAAGTGCACGAATTAAAATTCCACTACCTAAGACCTGAGGTCCTCGTGTTCAGGTTTAATCACTGCAGCGAAAGGTAAAAGCACAAGGGTGAATTTGGAGCGATAAGAAAAAAATAATTTCTTACCTTCATTTTCACTTCTCTCATATCACAATCTGGTTTTCAGTTGGAAAAAAGTATTCTGGTCTCAGACCTTTAGTACTTTGGAAAGCTGCAAACCTATATAAAGGCTTTTTGCCTCTCAAAGTAGCAAAACCAGATATGAAAGTTCTGCTTTAAATCAGAAAATCCTCCAAACAGTGCTTCCACTGTTACAGGTTTGGTCTCGGGCTGATCCCTTCTTAGTAGTGCCAGTTCCCACAAGAACCAGCATTTTAAATAGAAAAAAAGTTAAAAGAAACCCTAAACAGAGAAAGTGGTTCTGTTGACGGAAGGGGCAAGTTTCCAGCATCAGCCCAAACTACCAAAAGCAGCTTCCCTTTTAAATCTCTTATCCAGACTTATTTGTGCTGCCACAGACCCGAGGACCCCTATTTCAGTGCTGCAACACCTCCCACAAGCGCCCTGCTCCCGAATAACCACCCTACCTCTGAGCTTCCCGGTCATCCTTGGGGTTGTAGTTGGACAGACAGTCCAGGATGAAGATCTGCCCCCACTCTGTGCACTCATTTAAAGCTGTCAGCAGCTTGTTGATGTTCTGAGGGTTCAAATCCAGCAGGTTGCTGTTGGGATGAGATTCACTGATTTCTGACAGGGCGGCCACAGCGTTTGCCACCACCTGGGGAAGAGACAAGAGGAGTTCCCTGTTAGCAGGACATCAGGGATTGACCTGGGATTGGCATGGGTTACACAGGGAACCAAACACGGAGATCTATCAGCTGATAGCAGGTGTGTTATCAGCCACCACATCACTTATCTCACCCTTCCAGGGCCCACTACAACCTCATAACCAACCTGGAGAGCCCAAAGCTTGACTGGGAGGAACAGGGACCTGGGACATCACAAGAGACTTTGCTCTGGAAGGAGCCAGAGGTGGCATCCACAGGGAACAAGAAAACATCTTGCCTTCCTTCAGCTCCAGATCTCCACCCTGGTTTCTTTCAAGCAGGCATCATCTCCCCTCCAGTTATAGGAGATGCTCAACTGATAAGAATCAAGGTCTCACCACCTCCAAATGCCCTATTTATTCAGGAATGTCTGCCTCTTGCCTAATTTCCCCTTGGCAGCCCCATGGCACGTGGCTTAGGGATATCCAGAAATGAGCTGTCAGGTGCCTGGCAGCCTCCAGCTCCGCAGCAGGGTTGTCAGGTCACCCAGTTTGAAAACAAACACACAATTTCCCTAAAATGGACAACTCCTGCTACATTTTTAATAACACATTTCAATTCCAAACAGTCTCCACAGGGTCCATTTGCTTCCCAGAGTCGTGTTAAAGCAAGGACCCCAGCACAAAGTCATCCCTGAAAATACTCCTGCTACATTTAGGACTATATAAGGTCTTCTCTTTTCTAAGCACAGATCAAAGGATCACAGAGGAGGTTCAGGGTCCAGCTTTGGCAAGAATGAGAAGTGGGAGTGCAGCATAAATTTCTGATTCTTAGTTCCATACTCAAATATAACAGTTATTCTAACAGACTCCACGTGAGGATTTCTAAAATAGAAGAGTTGCAGAATACAGAGACAAAAATAGAAAATTTGCAGATGAGACTGAAGTCTTATTTGTTTAACTAACTAGAACAGGGATGTAAGCTGAGTTTGACACACAAAACTGAAGCACCCTTTGAAAAGGCATTTTCAGGACATTTTACAATGTACATCGTGTCCAGCCTAACTCACAGTAAATACCTGCTTCAAATGAAGATTTACAGCATTATTTTCTATGGGATTAAGGCAAAGAAACATCTTATCTAAAATCATCTGACTGTTAGGATGACTAAAGATGCTTTTGATGCAGTACAATGAAAACAAGAACAGCACGACCAGAAGTTTCTCTGCCTTGTTCCCATCACTGCTTGTCATTAAACCAATATATTCCAAAGTCATTGCACAAGCACAGTAATGATGACTGTTTTCCATTTCACACCTAGAGGTCAGAGATAGGATTTTGATCCAAGATTTTATGAATTTCATTAGTTGAATGAGCCTTCTGTCACCAAAATCATTAGTAATCAGAACTGCTGTCTTCTTGTACTGTTTTAATTAGTAATTTATTAAGATATGCTGCTTATTCTTCTTATTATTTAATTTGCCTAATTCCTGAATGGTTAATGTGACACAGCATAAAAGTGAAGTAAAAGACTGCATTAATTTCACTGCATTTTGGAAGTTCAAAAGTGAAGACAAATCATAAAAGCAACTGAAAGAGGTCAAAATCTTTACAAAAAAGTACTTATAACATGAAACTACTACAGAAAATAATTTTGAAGTCACAAAAAATTTTCAGACAGGGACCTGTCAGTCACACTAAAGAACAGGGCTGAGCTCTGGCAAATGCCCTCACACTGCCAGGCACTACTTTTGTTGCAGTAATTGTTAAATTAGTAATTAATACAGAATCACAGACCTGTTAATGTTGGAGACTTCCAAGATCATTGAGTCCAATCGTTACATCATGTCCCCAAAGTGCCATATCCAGATGTTTTGGAACATGTCTAGGATACCCTAAGCCCTGGGGCAAGTACCAGTCAAAGCAGCTGTGTTTATGTTGCTCTCCCTGCAGAGTCCATGCAGTCTATCCCTGTGTTTTCCAGGGGCAAAGGGTGCACAGGAAGCTGTTCCCATGGGCCTGGTGCACAGCAGCTCCAACCTGGACACCCGACTGCCAATGAGGTCTTGCCCTTAGGATCTTTTTGGTTTTTTTTTTTTTTAGGAATTAACACGTCAGCATAAATGCAAGTGTCCAAATCAAAGCTGAGGATGGGACATCACATGTCAATCCACTCAGATATCCATTAAAAGCATCCATGAGGGAGAGTGTCAGATGGCAAGATGCACTTATGAGTCTAGGCTGTCATGTCCTTGGGTGTCATCAAAAAAGGGCTGGAAGGGGCTGTGAAACATCTGGTGGCAGCTCAGCTCCGCCAGAGGAGCTGGGATCTGCAATCCACAGTCCACAATTAAAGCTGGCCCTCACCTCCTACCTCAGCAAAACAGTGCTGCTGTCAACTCAGCGAGCAGAAGATAAATGAAACAAAAGGGGATAAGGGAAGGAAGGCTGGGGAATGTCTTCAAACTTTAAGCAACATGGATTAAAAAAAAAAAAAAAAAAGAAAAAGGACTCGCTGGCGATTTGCACCGAACATATTGATATGTTATGGTATTCCGACAGAAATAATGAGCATCTCCAAGGCTTTTTACACAGCCACAGCACAGCTGAAACGAAAACAGATTTCAGGACCCCGTTCCAACACAAACACTGGTTCAAGTGCACACGCTCACCTCGTCCTTGGCACTGCCACTGGGCTTCATTGGGAGGCAGGAACACAGAGAAACAACAAGCTTGAAAATGAACTGCAGTGATGGACTTGCTGGGGGGACACATAAAAGCAAAGCTAAAAGCTTTAGGGGTGGTACAGGACAAAGTTCTCCAATGGAACTGGACAAGCTTCACAGGCTAATGAAAAAAAACCCCTAAGTTTGTTTTAGGAAACTAAGTTTTCTCTGCTTTTCAAAGCACACACCAAGTTGATTTTTGATGAGAAACCAACCAGGAGTTGTATAATTTACTCCACAGATTAGAAGGAGGAAACTAAAAGGACAAGAAACTAACGTTTATCATAGTCTTTAGTCCTCAAAAATAATGAAAAAACTGTGGTCACCCCAGTAGCCACAGATATGTGAGCCCAAACAAGTAATGAACAGGAAGAGCTTTTAAGAGCCTAAACTTCTAAGTTAACTCCACAGCAAAATGCCTCATTTGACTTGCAATTAAGGATACCACCTTGAAGCTAAGAGCTACCAACCAATGAGGACCCACCTAAAAATCACCTGAAAAATAAAAATGCAAAGCAGACTGAAGAATTAATAACAATTATTAATAACAACAGGCTCCCGGTTTGCTGATGTAAATCAGTTCACCCTGGCTCCATTTCAACATTATTCAAATGCAGCCACAGCAACATCCCTCTGGAGCACAGACGAGCCCAATGACAATAAACCTGCTTTTGGCTGGAATTTCCCAATAAATTTAGACTCTTGGAGAAGCGTCACTGGGATGAGGATAGCTAAAAATCTCACAGGCTCTTATTAAAAAAAAAAAAAAAAAAAAAAAAAAAAAAAAAAAAAAAAAAACACAAAAAAAAAAACCACAAAAAAAAAACCAACCCTGCACTTAGAACCACATTACAGCTTTCACAAGAACCCAACATTTTTAAATCCACCTACAGACAAACTCCCTCGGCAGCCGGAGAGACCAGATCCGACCTCACAGAAAGCTGCAGAGGTAGGAACACTGATCTGCCAGTTATTCCTTCTGGCAGCTCAAACCCTTCGCTCAGAGCAAATGGTATAAAATACATTAGCAGGGAGGAAAGGGGGTGGGTGAAAACCTGAGTGTCTGCCTGTCAACCCACACGGAAAAGCTTCGCAGGGGGTGGGGGGGGACAGAGGGAAGCTCGGCACATCCAGAACGCCAACCAGTCGGAGCAATCAGATTATCTTCCTCCCATCCCAGGCTAATTGGAAATTAAGCCAAGTGTGTAATGGAGTTAATGAAATACAATGTTCTGCTGCTTAAAACAGGAACCTCTGGCTCACCATGCCATTAAAACGAGGAGGAAAACGAAGAAGAGGAGGAAAAATTGGGGGGCTCTGAAGAGATGCTGAGGAAAGGCAGCATTTCCCTCCCATCCTCCAGAGAGCCAGGCACCACATGGATGTTTTTGGGAATGGAGAGGTGCTGACATTCTGAAGAGCACTCTGAGCTCACATGCCATAAAGCACAGGCTCCCAGATGGGATATTCAGGGTCGGTATTTCACAAGGCCACTCGTTTTCATGGCCACAGACCATGTTATGTGCCCAAAAGCTCCCTAATGAGTAGTAACACAGACAAGCTCTTTCCAGATTGCATGACTCCTACTTCTGTTCATATTATTTTATCTACCAGCCCACTTTACTTTGCTTCCCTACAAACGGCCCATGAACAACTAAAATCACTTTTTTAAAGTAATTTTATAATTAAATTTACAGAGGGAATTCTTCCCTGTGAGGGTGGTGAGGCCCTGGCACAGGTTGCCCAGAGAAGCTGTGGCTGCTCCATCCCTGGAAGTGTCCAAGGCCAGGCTGGGCAGGGCTTGGAGCAACCTGGGCCAGTGGAAGGTGTCCCTGCCCATGGCAGGGGGTGAGACTGGATGAACTTTAAGGTCCCTTCCAACCCAAACCATTCTGGGATTCTGTGACTTTATAAAATGGCTCAATCAGGCAAGTCAGGGAGCCTACAGGAACCTCACACTGCTAATTCATGTAATATGTATAGATATAAATTAAAGCCCTGGGAGACTAACACATCCCCAGTTCCTGATCACATCCCAAAAACTGCCTGGGTGGGGAAGACCTCCTGGCTTGCTCTTTGCAAGTGGGATGAATTTTTATGGAGGTGGCAACCACAGGGAAGCTGAGTGTTATCCTTCCCACGGCGTGCTTGCCCTGACTGGTTTTTGCACCTTCCTGCAGAAAAATGGCACTTTGGGGCAGACTAGAACACCACTCCTGCTCTCACATCCTTGCAAAATCAGGACGTGCTAGCTGCAAGACAGGAAAACACGCTTCCCCCAACTGCTGAAATTCTTGTAGCTGTTCAGGGATGGCTCCATCACAAAGGGTTTCTCCTTGGCACAGCTGAGCCCCCAGTACAGGAAACTTAAGTCTACAGGAAGACACAGAGGGTCTGCAAATCCCTATTCCTCTTCCAGGAAGCAGCATGGTGTGATCCCAGCCTGGATCAGGCAGCTATCACACACACCAGGAAGGTTTCCTTTGCCTTTTTTTTTTTCTTTTGTGTAAGGCCCTTTGCAATTTCCCTTGCAGAGGTTCTCGCTGGCACCATCCAGCGGCAAACAATCCAAGCTGCAACCGAGGAGAAAACCATCAGCTAATCATCAACAAAACCCTTACAGAGACCTGAAAAGGGGGGTGTAGAGTTACAAAGCATCACAGCCACGGCGTTTTCTGACGAATGGTGCTTGTCAACAGCTAGAAGTGCCTGTTCCGATTGAAAATGCGACATGCAGACACGTGTCAACAAAATTCCCAGCACCCTGATTGATGTGAGAGATCCTGGAGTGATCTATTCGGCAAGACAAACGCTTTGGAAATTAGGCACAATACTGGTGGCTGTAATCGGAAGGAGACAGGTCTCTGATGGATGGATTTGTCAATTAAGCTTTATGAATGAGGAGTCTGGGAAGACAGACTCTGTGGAGCCATGGAAATTCATGCATTATCATATAAACTCCTCGCATCTCTGCTAGTACTGAGAACACAGGGAAAAGCACAGATTCCATGGAAGATGCTCAAGACCCACACCCCTCATCCACAGGTCGACCAAAAGCAAACAAAGAAAGATTCAAGTCCCACATGAAGGCTTGAAATTCCCTCAGACCTGTTCAGGATGATAACCTGGAGAAAAAATCCAGCTATTTGGGAAGTCAGATTCCAGCCTTCCTCTGGAGGAGCTGCTGGAGGAGCTCATTCCAAAGCCAAAACTGGGTTTCATCAGCAGAGCAAGCAGGGTCAGAGTGGGTAACCAGAAGTTGTGCCACCAGCTACAGACATCAGCTCTCCCTTCTCCCCCAGTTCCAGTTTCTGCTCTCTCCTGGCAGTCTCCCACTCTCACACATTAATGAAGCCACTGTTTATACAGGCTCCTCCATTATCTCTCTCTATTTCCTTCCCAATTTACTGCTGCTGGCTGGCTGCTTACTTTTCAAAAAAGTGTTGCTCTCCCTCCTGGGCAGCCTCATGTAAACAGCAGAAACATCCATTAAAGAGCTCCAAAGTGCTGCCACCACTTTTCAACAGCCCTAAGCAATGGGCTCAGTCACTGCAACATATCCATCAATGGGTAAAAGAAATTCCGCCTAAAAACGCCATCAAGAGTCTCCCAGAAGGAAATATTATCTCCACTTTAAGCACAAACAGATTAAAAACCCAAACCACACACAGGACCAACAGAGTGTGGTTGGGGGACTTCAACATCCAGCCTGCATCTGCCAACACCCACGCCGAGAAGAGGAGGGACATTTTTGATCCAGAGGGACAGACAGAGTATCCTGGAGCAGCCCCAGGTTGGTGAGAGAGCCCACAGCAACATTCAGCTCCATACTGGGATGTGAATTTTCAAGTGCTTTCAACCTTCATGAGCAGGAATCATGAACTCACCCAGCAGTGGTGGTTCACTCCTCCCACTTCATAAAGCATCAGCTGCACAGGGAAAACACACGGCTGTGAGAGTCCCCACGAGGAACAAGTGCTCTCCTGTGCCCGTGGGGAAGGTGGTGTTCCACTCCCTGTTGTATGAGAGAATTCCCACATCCCTGACTGCCTCCCACAGAGCCCTTTTGGGACTCAGAGGATCACCAGTTTCCCAGTTTTATTACACAGAGAGGGATTAAAATTCCTGCAGAGCGCTCAGAGGAGGACAGCCCAGGAGACAAAAGCTGCTTCTGTTTCCAAACTGGCTTATTCCCCAGGACATTATCTCACAAAGACAGACAGTTTGCCAGCTAGGAGGAAGAAGAACAAAAGGAAGACCTCTTTCCTCCACAGGGTCATGCAGAAAGCCCCCCCACACACACTCTGAAGTTCTGGCAGAGAAGGAACCCACATCACTTGCAGGCAGAGCAGGAGAGACAAGAGAGCACTGTGATTTCTAACAACAGGTTTTTAGTCTCATCTGTGAGCTGTGGGAACTCAGCACTGCTCGAGGGACCCAGGTGGACCTCAGCACCTCTAGCTGTCAGATCCCAATAGATTCCCTTCCTAGAGCGGTTAATGCTAAAGGCAAAAAGCATCCCAGGCACAACTGAGTTTAATCATCGCCCACACACTTGGGGCATTTACTTATGTGATCTCAGTTTACTCCACGTTGATTCACAACAGTGAATCCCAATAAACTGTGATGTGTGGATGGTGTAAAACACCACACTGTGTTGGACAGCACAGAAGTGCTACGTCTGTACAGCCCACGAAAGCACAGGAGCGGAACAGCCACACCTGAAAAAAGCCCTGATCCAGCACATCACAGTGACAAAGCACAATGTGAGGAAAGAGAAATGCCACAGGAAGGAGTTAAACACTGAACAGCACCTAGAAAATAAAAGGGAGAAGGTGACATCAACTTAAGCCACGTGGATAACAGAGAGACTGATAAGAAAACTATTCCATGGGTTAAGAGTTACCTTAGAAGGTCAAGGATTGAAAATATTTGGACAGAAAGGTTATTCCACACAAATATTAGAAGACCAGTAAGGTTTAAGATGGATTTCTTCTTATGTTTGTCTGCTAATATTTACATTCTTGAAGAAAACCAAGTGCAGGGATAGAAGCCAGGAGGGAACTAGTTACAAAATGAGGTGTCTAAGGGCATCCAGCTTTGGTTCTGCTTTAAGCTGCTGCCATCTCGTGGTCTGCTCTCCCTCACCTGGGCTCAGCACTTCCAACCATGAGCAGTCATTGTGTCTCGTTCAAAAATGTCAGAACAAGACAGAATCAGGAAAAACAAACAAAAAAAAAAAAGAGGGTTTTCCAAGATTTCAGAGAGTCTCTGGTCATCATTAGGCATGTAACAAACCTACCCCTCTCATCTATCTGTTATCTGCTGCTGGGTGTGAACAGTGTTCTGCAGCGACCTGGAGTACACAAAAACCTCAGGATGTCGTTTTGGAATTGCATTTTGGTTGGAATACTTGGATTATGGGAGCCATTCAGTGGCCTCTGAGTCACACCACGCCCAAGTCACCAGTGAGAAAGGCACTGAGGACTTGAGCAAGGCCAGCAGCCCAAAGCAGCCAGGCCCCAGCGTTACATTCCTCCAGACCTGTTTTTGCTTTTCTTGCAAGCAAATGCACAGCAAAAAAAAAAAAGGGGGGTTTGCCTTGAGACAGCCCTGGGAAGGAGCGAGGGCTCCCTCTGGGGAAGGATCCTCTTTGGCAGGGTCCCAGGTGACAAAGGGCAGCCACGAGCACTTCAGACCCATCTGTAAAACGAGATTAAAGACTCCTGCCACAATCAAACTTCTGCAGGGCAACTGAACTGTGCCCTTGCAGGGGTTATTGGCCCAATGCCTGTACAAGGCAATGCATGTCCAGTAAGTGCTGACATGTCATAAGTCACCAGCCCAGCTGGTACCTTGCTGTACACATCCACATCAATATACAAGCAATTAGAGGTTGGAATTAATTCTTCCAGCAGAAGCTGCAAAGCTACACAGAGATTTTTCAGTGAACTACTAGACTGAGGTGTCAGGCCTTTAGTCTCAACTACGGCCAGCTCACCAGGAAGGCTGCAAACAGTGCAGCTGTTCAGAAGATCACTGAATGGGAACTAAGGCCACATCCTGACAACAGAAAGCCCAGATAAAGGGGGCAAACACCTTGCCTGTGGACCTGCAGCACCTCCACAGGACTTCAGTGCCCTGAACATCCCCAATCTGCTACCTTATTAACACAGAATCATGCCAGCAGTCAAAAAAATACGGAAAAAACCCACCCCAAAACAACAAAACGTTCCTGACAAGGTCACCTCCCAACTTGGTCAGACGTCGTTAGGACGAAGGTGATCTGAGCCAACAGAAATATGCACCCTGATCTCTGCATAATTATAAGGCAATTAGCAAGCCACAGATGGAGATGTTACTTTACCAAGCACCCAGCTAGAATGCTTAGTGCTTCCACATGTCCTAGAGGCAACCAATTACAAACCCATAATAAAACCCTTCTCGGAGACTATTTTTCAGCTGCAGCCTTTTTTAGCTCCTGCTCAACATCCTCATTTCTCAGAGGAGAGAACAAGTGTGGATTTCCCATCTAAAAAATTGTGCCTCATTAAGTGTCTAATGTCGCCCATTTCCACAAGCCATCAAAAGAGGAGAAACATTTATAATATGAATGAGCGTAGATAACAGGTTCCAATGATTGAGATGCACCATTTACAGAGGGATAGGCCATAAGGATTGATCCCTCTGTACCATTTTTCCAGCAACCTTTCTTTTGATAGCCAATACAGCTACCAGGCAGGGCTGCATTCCATCTGATCAAGGAAAAATAGCTTAACAAATATCAACTTGCACACAAATATAATTTATCTGGCAAATACAACTCCTGGTCATCTGGAACCCCACTGGAGTTTCACATGGAGAAAGCAGCAATGAGATGGACGGTTTGACTAGGAAGATGAACCTTAATTGGAGGTGGATAGTTCCTGTGCTTTTGACAGAATCACTGTGCCACAAAGGCATGAATTTCAAAGGGGACCAAAGGAATAAACTTAACTAGAAGGAATGTCTTTTTCAACTATTGTAACCAGATTAAATAGTGCATTAAATCAGCAGCTATCAGAGCCTCAAACCTTTGATAAAACCTCTCCCCATGCACCCTTCAGAAGCAAAAATACAATGCTCCATCCACAGTGAAACCTGGGAAACCAGTACAGAGAATATCAGCTCCAGGATCCTCTCAAAGCCACACCCCACAGGCCTCTCCATCACTATTATTCCTCCAAACTGCATTGTCCTGCTGGGAATCCTCAGTCTGGGGAAGAGCAAGGTGAGTGCCACACGAGGCAGGTAACTGTGATCCTGCACAGCTCCAGCAGCTGCAAAGGTTCTGCTGCCCCAGCCCACCCTCATTACCACCAACCAGCTCATTAGTTGTACTGATGTTTTGACAGGATTCTCTGTGCTGCTTTTGGAGGTTTATTTAGCAAATGGAGCACGCATTGCTCTTTGGTATTTTTCCACTTCTCTCCATTCATTTAAGTCAGTATTTAAGTTAATGCACTTTTTAAATATATATTGGTGCTCTCCTGTCTCCATTTACCAAACCAGTGAGTTCCATTGAGATAAACAAGCGGAAAGGGCAAAAAAATCCTTATTAATTTCTTCTGAAGTACCACATCCTCTCAGCCTGAGCTCTTCAACTCCCATCCATGTGGCTGTGACCAGAAGAAAATCAGAGCTGGAACCCAGGCTAGGAGAAGAGGAGGTTCTATCCCTGCCCACAGCACATTCCATTGCTGCCTGTGAGCTGGTGAATGCCAGGGCCAGCATTTAAGTGGAACTAAAGCAACCCAAGGAAGTTCTTTCAGAGGCTGCAAGGCACACCCTCCCACATGGAATTAAACCAGCAGGTGTTCCTCTGTGTGCCTCAAAGTTGCCTCGGCAGAGAGAGCATCTTCAAGGAGTCATCAATATTCATACAGAAACCTGGCACAAGGAAAAAAATCAGGGAGGCAGATAAAAAGAACAGCTTGTAAAAGAGCTGGATATCAGAGGCTATAGGTGTCTCCTGACAGACATCTCTGCTCAGACTGGTGCCTGTGAGAGTAAGACATCTCTAGTTTTACTGTCTCTAGAAAGTCTTACAAAAAGCAATCAGCAGCCTTCGCTCTCCTCCTAAAGGGATGGCACCTCACCACCTGCACTTGATTTATCTAACCTGCCCAAGACAGTGACAAAAGCAATTTGCTTTATATGGTTTGATTTGTGCACCATGGAAAGAGCTGTTTGACGAGCCCTGATAACATGCAATTACATCTTTAAACAGAGTCAAATTAGATCCGTGCTCTAAAAGAGCTAAAAAGTAGTGGCCACATCCTTAAATTTGGGTTAAACTGAGCTGCAGAAGTTTTCTTCCCTGCTAGGAGTTAGGATGATATATATGGATGTGCTCACTGGATTCCAGTAGGTAACAGTAAACAATATTAAATGAAAGGATTATGCAGCGGGACACTTCAATCCATTGGCCACCACCTTTTAGTTACAAAATAATAGCAGAACATGCCTGGCTTGGAAATGGACCCTTCATCAACCATGATTAAATGCTGATTTAGTAGGTAATTTACTCCTGTGAAATTCTTGGTCATGATCTCCACCTCTGCTCTGACGACTCATTTAACTTTATTAAAAACATTAGCATTGATTTTCTCCACTCATTACAAGCCAGCGGATTTATCTGCATTAGTGAATGAATTCATCTAACCTCTTATTCCAAGAAGAGCCAAAGCCTGCAGGAAAGCAGTAACTACAAGCTGTCAGCGAGGAAGCAGCATCAAATATTTCTTGCTGCTCTGACTCACCTGACCAGGAAGTTACTTTTGCTGCAGCACTCAAGACAGGCAAAACAGGCAAAAAGCCCAAACAAACCTAACAACAGAAGGTATTTCCTCTTTTCTAAGGCAACAACTGCTCTCTAACCAACCCATTCATCACAGTGCAGCAGCTGCAATTGGAGACCCTTCACATTTCTGATCACCTGCCCATTTACACCCTCGAGCAAAGCGCTGGCAATACATTACCATGGGGTTGGAGTCTGCAATCAGGTCACGCAGAGAATCCAGAAATCCTTGGTCCTCCACCATCTGGGCATTGATGTCGTGCAGCTTTGCCACGCAGACAGCTGCAGTCTTCCTGACATAGGGGTCCTCATCCTTCAGACACTTGCGGAGGGGCTCGCACAGGTACTCGGTGATTTTATCCACCCTGATGCAGCCCATGGTGCGGACGGCCAGGGCGCGGATCAGAGGGTTTGGGTCCTCACAGTCCTGCAAGGGGACGGAATACCCAGTAAACAAATCTGCACCACCACCCACAGATGCCTTCCCTGCAGCCAGAGTCAGGCTGTTCCTGCTCAGAAAGCATTCTCTCTGATTACACGCTAAAAACCAGGCAATTATTTCAGATCGGGGTTAAAAGGTGGCACTCGCTGGTTCACAGAAACATTTTACACTCTCTCAGGATGTTTTCAGGCTGTGATAGCTTGTAAAAATGTGATCTTGGTGCCCCTTTGTTCTCCCAGGCAAAGCTTCTTTCAACATGATCCAGCAGCTACAGCTAAGCCAGCCAGGCAGCTCTCACCACCCAAAATCACAGGCAACCCTCAGACAAAATAATACACCGATTTCCAGCCTTCCTGGCTTAAAAAAACAAGAGATATAATGGGAAAAGTCAACAACTAAACACAGTGCAACAGCCATCAAGACCTGTGCATCCCTTAAGTTTGTAACATATCAAGCACTATGCAAAGGCTGCTCTAGAGGTACTTTTCTGAAGAGAAAAAAGTAAAAGCAGGCAGGAACACAGCACTTCATCCTTCAAGCCTACAGAATTTTCCATACATCCAAACCATCCACATCTCTGAGCTCCTCCAAAAATCAGCCTACAAAAGGATGGCTGCAGAACGGCCTACAAAAGCATAAGGTCCATTTACCTCTCGCTGTTTGAATTTCCTACAGCTGGTAAAACACTTTTAAAGCATTACAAGAGAAGTGACACCTCCTGCCAGTGTATTACACCTTGAACTGTGAACGGGGTGTGAAGTGCTGAGTTAGTGCAGACCAGTGTCAACACTTGCTCTTTACAAACGCTTGTCCCTCAACTTGCCAAAAGGGACACCAGACATCTCCTTGCAGGGGAAAGCATGAAGATGGAAAATATCATTTTGTTTGTTAGCCCAGTCTAACAGAATTACACTGACAGACAGACACCAATATTCTGTCTAGACAGGAAGACAGGGACACCCTTCTCTGAGCAGAACTGACCTGCTCTCAGCCTGCTCTCACCTCCTTCTGCCTCAAGAACCACAACACAAAATTGAATACTCGATGCCAATCCCCGGTATCTCAGATTTTATAACACTCCACAAGGAGTTTCAAACTTCTTGTAAGCACTGGGGTTTATCTTGCACAACGTGGAATAACATTTCCTCCACAAGGAGAGGCAACTTGACGATAGAACTAAAGGCAACACAGCAATCAGGCTGTTATTTTTGCAGTGAACTGTCTCTTTTGGTTTCACCACACATAGAGGTTTTCCACACAGCTGGAACAGGCTCTCCCACAACCACTTACAGGGGTGCTTAAGTCACCTCTGCAATAACAGCAGCAAGTGAGAGAAAGGAGCCAGAGAGAGGCCAAAATCAGAGATAAGCAGCTCCCAGAGGCTAATGGACAAAGGAGAGGTGCTGACAGCCACCGTGCTGGGCCATTTCCTGGCGAGCCCTGGGAGCAGGTTACCTTCACAAAGCTGTTGACAGCCATGATGGCCATGTCTGGCTGACTTTTGGCGTAGTTCATCAGGTACAGGTAGACCAGCTTCTTCAGCTCCAGGTTGTCGGTCTGCATGCAGTTCACAACATCAGGAAAGAGTGAGCTGGACAGACAACACAGGAATAAGCAAAAATACAATCACACGATTGCTTAGGTTAGAAAAGACCTTTAAGATGATCAAGTTCAGCTGTTAACCCAGCACTGCCAAACCCACCACTAAACCATGTCCCCAGGTGCCAAATCTACATGATTTTTAAATCTCTTCCAGGGATGGTGACTCACCACTGCCCAGGCCAGGTTATTAAAATTCCATATAAACCTTCCTGGCACAACTTGAGGCTGTTTCCTCTTGTCCTATCACTTGTTACCTGGGAGAACAGACTCACCCCCAGCTCGCCACAACCTCCTGTCAGGGAGTTGGAGATAGCAAGAAGGTCTCCCTTGAGCCTCCTTTTCTCCAGGCTGAGCCCCCCCCAGCTGCTCCTGGTGCTCCAGACCCTTCCCCAGCTGTTACCCATCCCTGGACATGCTCCAGCCCCTCAATGTCTTTCTTGTCGTGAGGGGCCCTGGCTACCTGGACACACCTTGGGCTCATGCTCAGCCACTGTCAACCAGCACTCCCAGGTACTTTTCCAGCTTTCCAGCTGCTCTGCCCCAAGCCTGGAATGTTTCCATGGGGTTGTTGTGACCCAAGTGCAGGACCTCATATCACTGAGCCTCATACAATGGCCTCAGCCCATCCACCAACCTGTCCAGATCTCTGCAGAGCCTTCCAGCCCTCTGGAATTCACGGTAGGCAAAATTGATAGTAACAATAGCAAGGAAGCCAGAAAAACTAGACTTCCACTTTAAGCACCCTGCTGTCTAACAAAAGGTCACCTTCCTTCTCAAAACAGTTTGCAATGGCTTTTATAATAATCATTTAATCTCTTCTAGGGCTTTAACACAGGTCAGCTCTGGAAGAGGTGAAAACTAATGCAATTTCCTAAATGTATTTTAAACAGGGAGTTCACCAAACGAGATAATTCCACCATGCCAGGCCTGGGGATGAACCCACAGGAGAAAAAAACGTTGCTTAAAAATGTTTTGGTCGTGCAGGACACTTCCAAAGAACCTGCCAGATTTCAGGCTGGTGAATTCTAGGAGCTTAAACACCGACAAGCTGGGTTTCACTCAAATGTCAAGCAGCAATCTGTAAACAGCACTGCAGAAGAACACAAGGATGTTACACAAGGATCTCTGCAGCTCCCAGGTAAGCTGTGGGGATCTAAAGGTGAAGGGCAAGCGCTGTTGGCCAAAAAGATTAGGTGTTTTTTTTTCCTGCCAGTTTACATGTTCCTTCGTTCTACGATGAAGTCACGATGCTAAATTTGCAACCTTATCCCGATTTCCGTGGCAACAGACCACGCTGCCACCAATCCAGGACTGCTGGGACTTTCTGGTAGGATCCAGTAACAGGAGAAGCTAGAGGGAGAAAGCACTCACTCAAGCAGATTTTTCTGGTTGTCTCAACGACAGAAAAATGTTCTGGGGATAGCGCTGCAGAAGGTAAATGCTGGTGCCCTTTGAGACACAGGTTCAATTTAAAAATCCCTTGGTTCAAAATGCAGCTCAAATCTGTGCTATGACAAGTAAGGCTGAGAAAAACAAGTGGAATTACCTTCGTAACAGTGAAAGCCAGGATAGCAAGCAGGGAGAAAACATCACTTGAAGTGAACATATGAACTGGTTGAATTCTGGAGGGTTTAAACAAAAAGTGCTATTGGCACTGGGCTAAACCAGCAGAGAAAACAGTTACTTGTTTTGCTCTCAGTAACAGGAAGGAGCTTGAGAAATCTCTGACAGGGACAGGACAGGCAAGGACACATCCACCCTCACCTAGATGCCAAACTCGGAGCTGTTCCATGGACATGTGTATGAACTACACCTGACTGAGTCCCAGGACAACCAGAGCTGCCAAGAAATACAAGTTGCCTTTACCTGACATCCTTCCCCACAGTCATGGCTGCAATAACCTTCTTTACAGCTTCTTTCCTCTTCTCTTTCTTCTCATTATTGAGTTCAGCCTTCAGTTCAAAAATCTCTCCTGGCAGAAGACAAAACAAATTGAGCCTCTTGGGAGAAGAAAAGGGTCTCACCACAGGGATGGTCCAAGAGTGAATTTTTACTTTCCCAGCCTGTTTTCCCCATAAAACTGGTACAGCAGCACGTGGAAGCTGTCAGACCTTATGGACAACGTGGTTCAGGGAGAAGCAAAGCTGCAACACTCCAGGGAATGACACGGGCTACACTTCACTGAGGGAAAAGCTGTTAACAAGAACCTGCTCTCCCACTTCCAGAACACCAAATCACATCCCTGTGGTGTCTGTTTCTCAGAGGCAACTATTATATAACCAGGATGAAAAGATATTTGGAGATGCCAGATTCGTGCCTGCAAGGAAAAAAAAAATCTAAGCTAGGAATTTTGCCCAGTCTTTTTAACTTTTGCTCATCATTGCCTGCTTCCTGGGAAAACTGGAGTGGAGCCCAAATGCTGTGGCTGAAACAGGAAAGCATCTATTTAGTCCAGTGGAATAAATTCCTTTAAAGCTAGAAAGGCAGAGCTACTCCTAACAAAAGCTGCCTGTAACACAGCTTGTCTGGATTCCGAGGTTGCCAAAGCAGCCCTTTCCACAACACTAATTCTTCCTGAGATTACTGCATGGGAAGTCAGTTCAGTCTGGGTCACCAAATTGGCAAAACAAGTTTATAAAATAAAGCAGCATGTGCAAGAGACTGTTTATCAGGCCTGTTCCAGACAGAGTAAGTGCTGTGAGATGGATAATGCTCCCAGCCAGCTTTCCCCAGGAAGGACAGCCAGCAGTATTCCCAGTGGAAGCCACAGGCTGGGGACACATTACAAATATCAAAATATTTCTGAAAAAAACCCACACTCTAGCCCCAACTTTCAATTCCTACACACCAAAGCCACTTGGTCAGAGCAGTAGCAGTAACTGCTGAAGAGCCTGACACAAAGGGCTACCAGGCACTTCAGAAGAGCAGAGCAGTTGCTGTTCTGCAGGATGCAGTGGAGGGACCACTCGTCATTCCTCCTGCCCGAGGGAGAGACACTGGCATTACTCACCCACAGCTCATGCCCTGGAGCAGAGCTGAGCCAGCAGCACAGCTCACCAGAGCCCAGACTATGCAGGCTGACTTCCTGCAGCCACCCCAGAAAAACCTGCCTTTGGGACTGAACTTACAGACAGTTGCCCCTTAGAAAGATGTCAACTGCACTAGCTTTATTTATGAGCTCATTCTTGAAGCTTAATGAAACATAAATAGATCGACAGTGTAGGTTTTTCCCTGGCAAGCATTCCCCAGAAGCACCCAGACATTCTGAAAAGCAGAGGTTAATGCAAACCATTCTCCATATCTTACTGGAGAAGGATGAGCAACATCAGGCTTAAACTGCACTCAGAGACGGCGTTTTGTTTAAGAACAGGTTAGAAAATAAAATCTGCCTGGGACAGTCCCAGCAGAACAAGCCTCCTCAGAGTGTCCTCAAAGATGTTTTCCAGGCTTCCCATTTTTAAGGGCAGAAGTTTGTCCTGAAGGTGAGGTGACCACCACACCTGCAGTAAAGTCACAGGGAAGTCAAACAGAGCAGTGCAGCTTTGGAGGGAATGGCAGTAGGAAAAGCCATTATCTTTACCTGATGCAGAGTACCCCAACACCCAAAATATTAAACGCCTCTCAGTCAATTTAATCCTGTGATGCCCAACAGAACCAACCATCCTCAGTTTAGAACTTGTTAGCCCATAGCTAAAACTTTGTCTCTGACCAGATCTGCACTCAACCCCCCAATATTTTGCTCCCTGATCCTTAAAAAAGCAGCAATTTGGGTCGTTTTGTGCACCATAAAACCGTACAATCCACCAGTTTTGTCTTTTGTCACCATGTGACCTACTTTGGAAGTTTCTCCCTGGATGATTAAGAAGAGAAACAGGGACAGAGCTACCAGAAAAGCACAAGTCCTTCTGCATGCAGTTAAAAAAGCTGTGTAAAAATAGCCACCCACCACCTCCAATCCACTGCATCAGCTGAACACCAACCTTTTTTATTGGTCGTGAAGTACTTGGCGTCCGCCATGGCTCCAGCTCCTCAAAACACCTGAGAATGGCAGCGACAGAAAAAGAACAAGTCAGCTCCCAGGGCTGTTTGGTGGCAACACCCAGTTTGGGAGGCAGGAACTCGCAGGGAGGACGGTCGGTGAGCGTGAGGGGGAGAAGCAAACGCTTTTACATCCACACGTTTCCCAACCTTCATCCTGCACCTGCTGCTGGCACTACTTGGCAAACCCAGGGATTTAAAGGGCTCAGAGGAACAGTGCTGGTGAAAACACAACAGCCCGAGGAGGATGGGCTGGGAAAGCTCTCCAAATTCCCAGTCTCAGAAGGGAAAAGGCGGGTTTTTTTAACTCCTTATAATCGGCAGGTCCTGGTGTGTTCTGCAGCTCTGCCTTTCCCTGGGTACACAATTCCATTTTCCAAGAAAAAGCACATTTAATATCTCGCCTGGCAGCGAGAAGTCCACGTTTCAGACAAAGGAAACTGTCATCTCCCCCTAACGATATTTCCCTGTGCTGCATCTTGATGGAAGGCACAATTAACCCCACTTGCAACACCCACCCCCAGGCCTTTCATTTCTTTCCCTTCTTTTGTTCCCAGAAGATGTAAAGCAGTTGTGGGTTTGTTTTCTTTTCTTTTCTTTTTTTTTTGAAAGAAAAGCCATTACTTTTCAGTTCTCTCAGGCTTGAAATCGAAATCTTTCTCTGCCAAGACCCAACATCCCACCTCTGAGACACACACACACAAGCTTATTATTTCAGTGCTGCACTGGTTTGTTTTGTGGACAGGACCAAAAAATGCTGTTGGGCCAGCCAAGTGCTCAGCAGAGCCACCAGAATGGTCTCACCAGCACTTCTCTTGCTCCACTAAATTATTAATGCCTTAAAATGCAGGGATTGCCCAGACATATGTGGATATCCATCATTCTATTCTGACAAATGCCAGCTCTGTGACAAACATGACTCAAAGAATTTTCAAGTACTGGCTGCAAAACAAGCAGAGGAGTGGGCAGTTTTACTGCTCTTGATGAAACAGCCTGTATCAGTGCTAGGAACTGTGACCCTAAAACCACCTCAAAACAGGCTTTTTTCCATCTCTTACCTCCTTTTTCTATTTTTTTCCCCAATTC
Organism: Empidonax traillii; assembly: GCF_003031625.1. NCBI lineage: Eukaryota > Metazoa > Chordata > Aves > Passeriformes > Tyrannidae > Empidonax > Empidonax traillii. The sequence goes on from NW_020955800.1 coordinate 208,628, forward strand.
TCCTTCTCTTACACATCCTTCCATGACCTTAAATGCTGCCAGCAAAGCACTAAGTCATCTGTTCCCTAAATGCTGCCTGTCTTGCCTCTAAACCCTGCAGGTCTTGCTGGCTCAGCAACAAAAGGACCAGCACAGCTTTGAACTCCAAGACTCTGCCCAGCAGTGCAACCAGCTGGGTGTTCCTTAACACTTTCCTTCCTCATCCCTTAACCAACCCCAACCCCATCACCATTCCTTTGCCCCCATCCACCTGGAGCAGTTGAACACCTTGGCAGTTGAACTCCCAGCAGCAGCTGAGGGGTAATGCCCCAGTTCCCACATCCTTCACAGCAGTGCTGGGATCATCTTGTCCAACTGCCAAACAACTGGATGAGGAACAACCTGTTGCTCTTCCCACTTCCCTGGAGCTCCCGCCTGCCCTGTGGTTACTGCCACGTCCTCATCAGGCAGAATCACTGGGTTTGGTTTCTCTCCCTTTCTGCTCCAAGCTGGAGAGCAAACTACACCTGGAGACGGCTCTGGAAGCTCGTTCCTCCTGCACAGGAGGTTTAACCTCCTTCCAAAACAGAGGCTGGCTTCAGAAGGCCACGTGAGCCACAGCACTGCAAATTTTTCCAGCAAAAACATCCCAGCCCCCCTGAAAGCTGTGGGGCCTGTTTTGTAATGAAACCCAGAGCCTGTGTTCAGCTGCAGTGCTACTGTGGCCCAGCCTTCACATTTGAGCCCAGCTTAAAGGATGACTTGAATGTTTTTCTCTATGAGAGCACTTGGCACAGTGCCATGGAAAAGGCATTGAACGTGGCCTCAACGTTCTTTGTTTGCATTATACGTGGATTTGTCTGCCAGGGTCATATCTCCCAGCTGAGCTACTCTAATACAGCTTTAACAGGGGCCAGAGAAGCAGATTAGAGAGCAAATTGAGGAGGAAAAAAAAACCCAAACCACCATAAACATCATCCCAGTTGCATAAAGCCCCACACACAGAGGGAGGGACCTCGCTGAATTTCAGGGATGATCATTAAATCCCTAAAGCAGGATGTTCTGCTGGTTTTCCTCCCTTCAGATCACATACTTGGGGACATGAAGAATCCTAGAAACACTCAGACAGGGCCAAGCACAGCCCATGTCTTTACAACCTGCTTTGATAGATATAAAGGAGGGCTGACTTAGGTCAACAACCAAACCACCCCATTCCAAGTGCAGCACAGGATAAAGCCCATTTTCTCCTGAGCACACACATTCTTTGCTTCATGTGTGTCAGGGCTTGCTTTGCACATTGCTCACAGACAGCTTGCCAGCAGCACTGAGCATTATCTCATCTCCAACAACCTCAGCATGGTTTGCAGCAAATGAAAGCAAAACAGCCCAGATATTTAAAACACTGCTGTTTGTATCCCTCCAGAAAATGCCAGCTTCCTGTACATAAACCTAAACTGCAGGGAGCCAAGATAAATTATGACAGCATCATGGACAACCTTGTAATTTTGGAAGAAAATCCACATCAGGTTGCCCCCTCCTCACTATTGTTTGTGTCTAGCCCTTACCTGTGGAAACAGATATGAGGTGTTCAAAGCTGACAGCAAAAGGCTCCCAGCAAACAAGAAGACATTAAACAGAGGAATTGCTCCAGAAAGCTCCAGCAATTCTAATGTTATTTATTGACATTTAAATGCAGACTGAACCAAAGACATGATTAAGTGAAAGGACTAAGGAACCATCATAACCAGTAGGATAAACCTCCTCAGCCCAAAACCACACAGAAAACTGGATCCTGTGTCTGACCAACACCTGCTTTACCCCACATGTGGCTCCAACAACAGCCTGATCAGCTACCACCACTCCTTCCACACAGATGTCACCAGGGAGGAGGCAGGTTCAAGGCCTTGGGATAAATCCAAGCTCCCTGGCCTTGAAACAATCTACCACTGCACCCCCAAATCTCTACAGTGATCCCTGATTTAACTCCAGTGTTACATGGTGCCACCCATTTTCCCTGAAAAGCCTCTCAAGGAGCCACATGACAGCCCAGGAGTGGCCCAGAGCCACTGGAACACCAGGAAGATAAACAGGATAATGGAACATGGATGGCAGAGGGAGAGCAGTGCTGAGGCTCCAGAAACTGCAGCCCTGGCAGCTTGTGCTGGGGCAGGGAATTCATTTCCATCTCAGGGACCAAACAAACACCCCATTGGTGTGCCCCCCCTCTACTCTCAAATGCCCTGTGCCTCCTGCCACCTCCCAACTCCCTGGAACCCCCATCCCAGCTCTGCTGCCACCCCCACACCTCCAGCAGGACTCACAGTACCCCCCACAATCCCCTTGGCACTCCAGTAACCCCTTCAAGCCCCAGTCCACCAGCCCTTCCCTCTCAGCAGCATTCCACGGATCTCCCCACTATCCCACAGTTTGCAGGAGCATTCCCCACCAATCCCAGCTCCCCTCCCCAGCATTCCCAGCCCCAGCAGTGCCTGCCCAGTCCCTCTCAGCACCCCAGCCCTCCTCCCTGCCTGGCCCCACCCGTGTCCCAGTAGCTTGCTGTGTTCATTCCCACCCCACTTCCCTTCCCCAGTCCCACCAAGCCCCATCTCAGCCCATCCCCAAGCACCTGCCCTCCCACCACCCCTCGGGCCTGGGCCTCCTCCCAGTGCCTCTGCACCCACCTGCCCATTCCTCCCAGTGACCCCCCCCCCCATCCTCTTCCAGTACATCAGCAGAGCCCCTCCCAGTGCCTCACCAGCGACCCTCCCCGTCCTGTTCCAGTCCCCCCTCCCCACACTCCACCAGTGCCCCTCCACCCAGTGTCACCTGCCAGCGTCCCCCAGTGCCCCTTCCCACCCTGTCCCAGTCCCCCGTTCCACTGCCCCAACAACAGCCCTCCCCACCCTACCCCAGTCCGCCCTCCCACTACCCCACCAGTGCCCTCCCTTCCTCCCAGTGCCCCTCCCAACACCCCGCTGGGGCCTCACCAGTGCCCCTCACCTCCCACAGTATCCCCTCCCAGCATCCTCCCAGCGCCCCTGCTGCTCCTCCCAGTGCCCCTCCCAGCATCCCCCAATACTCCTCCAGTGCCCCTCCCCACCCTATCCCAGCACCCTCACCAGTGCCCCTCGCCTCCTCCCAGTATCCCCTCCCAGCCCCTCCCAATGCCCCGCCAGTGCCCCTCCCCACCCCAACCCAGTCCCCCCTTTCAGTGTCCCTCACTCCCTCGCAGTGCCCCTCCTGGCCCCCTCCCAGTCCATCCCAGTGCCTCCCAGTCCATCCCAGTTCCCGGCCCCACTCACGGACCGGACTCACCGCTGCGGGGGCGGTGGCGGAACCGGAAGCGGAGGGGCCGGGCGGACTCGCGAGCAGCGAGATCAAACCCTCCCCCCGCCCAGAGCGGCCGCGCCCCCCACCATAGAGCGGGCGGAGCTCAGGCCGCCCGCGCTTCCGGGTGGGCGGGGCGGAGCGGTGCCCGTGCGGGGCGCGGCGCGGGAGCGCCCCCTGGTGGCCGGGCGGGCGCGGCGGTGCGATGGCGGAGGTGGGCGCTCACCTCACGGCCGCCCCGGCCGGCGGGGACAGGCCGTCCATATTCGAGGCGGTGGCCCAGGACAGCCTGATGGCCGCCGTGAAACCCGCCCTGCAGCACCTGGTCAAGGTGAGGCGGGCCGGGCCGCGGGGGAGGGCACAGGAGCGGGGCCGGGCTTGGCTCAGGGGCAGTGGGGCAGTTGTGACCCTCCCGAGCCGGAGAAGTCGTGTAGAGCTGTAGTAACTTAAACTTTAGCGCGATACTCCACTTTCAGCTCCTTCCCTGTGAGGGTGGGCAGGCCCTGGCACAGGTTGCCCAGAGAAGCTGTGGCTGCCCCTGGATCCCTGGAAGTGTCCAAGGCCAGGTTGGATGGGACTTGGAGCAACCTGGGCTAGTGGAAGGTGTCCCTGCCTATGGCAGGGGATGGAACAGGATGGTCTTTGAACCCTTCCAGCCCAAGCCATTCTGTGATTCCTTCTGTTCTATGCCCTCTTTTCTCAACAGGTGCTTGCCGAGTCCAATCCCACCCGGTACGGCTCCCTCTGGCGCTGGTTTGATGAGATCTACGTCCTTCTGGATCTGCTGCTCCAGCAGCACTACCTGGCCAGGTGCAGCGCCTCCTTCTCCGAGAACTTCTATAGCCTGAAGAGAGTCCCGATGGGAGAGGGCACACGGCAGGCCCTGGCCACAGCTGGCCTGCCAAAGAGGCAGCACTGGAAATCTCTGCTCCTGCTGGTTCTTGTTCCTTACCTGAAAGGAAAGCTGGAGAAACTGGTGTCCAGCCTGAGGGAAGAGGATGAGTACTCCATCCACCCTCCATCGTCATCCTGGAAGCGCTTCTACAGAGCCTTTCTAGCTGCCTACCCCTTTGTAAACATGACCTGGGAGGGCTGGTTTCTTATCCAGCAGCTGTGCTACATCCTGGGGAAAGCTCAGCATCATTCCCCCTTGCTGAGGCTGGCTGGGGTCCGCCTGGTCAGGCTGACTGCTGAGGACATCCAGGCCCTGGAGAAGAAATTGGCTGGAGCCACCTCAAGTCAGACACACAGGTATGTCAGAACCTGCTGCTCTCCAAGGGAGTTCTGTGGGTGTGTTAATTTAGAGGTGACACTGCAAAGTAAAAGTGCCTTGTTCTCCAGAAATTCTTCAAGATGAAGAATGGCAAACTGTGCTCCAGAAGGGAGTATTTTTAGTGAAAGTAAGGAAACAACTAGCAGGGATTAGCTTAATGTCTTGTGGTAATGAAACTGCAGGGTTTGGGGGTCTTTTTGGGCATGCCAGCCTTTATCCTGTTCAGTCTTCACCTGCACTTTTCCAACGAGGGAATTAGACTGCAGCAACGTTGCTAAAAGGATTGAAGCTTAGTTCTTTGATTTTTCTGAGCAGCAGCTAATCATGACCACACTTAATATCCTGTAAAATGATCAGCCATGAGTGAAGTGCTTTGTGGTCTAGGTCCCCTCAATCCAAACTCTCCTAATTCAGACTTGTGAACAACAGAGGATTTGGATCTTTCTTAAAATACAAAGAATCTGAGAGAAACATCCTAACAGTTGCCTCACTACAAACATGGGACACGCTGATCATCTTCCTCAGCGTTAAGGAGCTGTAGGAAGCTGTGACTCCCCAGGTACTTTTGCCACGGTTTCTAGAGGGATAAATGTGCAGTAGTGACCATCTCTCCATACTCTTCTCTCTGCCACAGCTTTACATCACGAGTGCAGATGGCACTGAGAAAAGCTCTGGGTGGCATCGCCTTCTCCCTCTCCACCGGGCTGTCTGTCAGCGTCTTCTTCCTCCAGTTCCTGGACTGGTGGTACTCCTCAGAGAACCAGGAGACCATCAAGTCTCTGACAGCTCTCCCAACTCCTCCACCTCCTGTGCACCTGGACCACGAGCCCAGCTCAGCTGTGCTGCCCAAACTGAAGACCGTGTGCCCTCTGTGCCACAAGATCCGCGTGAACGCCACGGCCCTGTCCACGTCCGGCTTCGTGTTCTGCTACCGCTGCATCTACAGCCACGTGAAGGCTCACCAGCGCTGCCCTGTCACAGGCTATGCCACAGAGCTGCAGCACCTTGTCAAACTGTACTCCCCTGAGAGCTGAAAGGCTGCTGGGAGCCTCCATCACCCCTTCTTACATCCCAGGAATTCCGCCTGCTGCAGCTCCTCGGTGAGCTCTGCAGCTCCTTTGAGTTGGGTGGTACATCAGATTTGCTGCCTCTGTGCGTTCTGGCAAAGCTCTCCCCTTTGTTGATAACATCCAACATCTTGTGGCAGTTCCAGAGGGATCAGGCAGCCCCAGTCTGTCAGCCAGTACAGAAATGCCTTCAAAGACCAGCTGAAAGGGAAGGAACATTGATTTGGATAAGAAGAATGCAGATGTGAGGATCAGAGACCAGCACTGGTAAAAGTCCTGCCTGAGGGCATGAGCCAGCAAATTAAAGAGGTAGGGAAATTCTCTGTGGGAGTTATTCTTCCCTTAGCAGCATCCCAGGTCAAGCTCTGGCACTGGGGCTCGTCAAAGAGGTGGAGATGGGCTTAAACCTCTGCTCTGGTCATTCAAATTTCAGCCTTCTGCAATTTCAGGCTACTCACCCCTGAACTGAGAACATCACATCCCTAACTGCCATCAGTAGTTCTAAATTAAGACTTCTGACTCGTTAAAGGAACAACAGGTCTTGTTTACAAACAAGGAACAATTACATTTTCTGCACAAGGGAGGAAAATGACAAACCAGACTAAAACAGAAGCTGCCAAAAGATGAGTTGCTTTTTGTCAAATAAGTCTTTGCATTCGTTATTATCTGCTTTTATAAAGCAAAATTCTTCTTGATTGAGAACCTAACTTAATTATTTTCTGGATCCAATAGTGTGCTCCTCTGGGGGCTCTATTTACAAAAGAGAGACCAGACTAAAGCTGCTTTCATCTTTTCATGTGATGATAATGGATGTAAGATTGGCATTTTGTAAACTGAGAGTCTTTTAACTATTACATTGCAATTATTGCAGTCCCAGCCACGTAGCACATTCTTATCAATGCAAAACATCCTTTCACTGAACACAGGAGCAAAGAAAAAACTGTGTGCCATGGCTGGTTCCTGCTTGACACTTGATTTTTCAGGATGGAAGGTTTTTTTCCCCGACTCTAGGGAGCAGCAGCGCTCCAGATATCACAGTGACAGTGCTTACAGAACACAAGAGCAAAGTCTGCTGCACAAAGTGCAAGTTCTTTCCAGATTAAGAGATATCTTCAGACATTTAATCCACTGAACCAGGCATCTCATTTTCCCCCCACTTTAGCTCTGCTTCAGAAGATAAAAATCTCCAATATCCTCCCTCACCTGTAAGCAAGATAGCAAGGTTATTGAATAACGTGGGAAAATACAGTAATTTGCATCCTCCCAAAGATGCTCTGGAAAACACCTATTGTAACAAAGGAGACTTGTCCCTGACCCTTGTCTCATTATCTCTGTACAACTTCCAGACCCTTCTATCTGTGCCACTATGGAATAACAATAAAAACTGTCTCATTTCTCCTTTCTCAAGTAGTTACAGGATTCATGAAGACACCTCTCTTCCTTCAGAGAGCCGGTAAGAGCACACACATCTTACTGGAAGAGCAATCCCATCAGGGCGTGAGATTATCTGTGATTTCAGATCACTTTCCAGAGGGCTGGCCTTGGGCTGGGTATTAATGTGCTGGTGACTCCAGTGCAACTGCTCGTTTAAATAAGGGCCGAAGCATTTACTGATGAAACTCAGTTTCACAAGTGGTTTATTTTCCTTTTGTCCTTCCCATGCTTTCCAAATTATCCATCTGCTGCTCAGGCAGAAGCTGGGCAGACCTGGGACAGAAGACTGACCGATGCTGACTCACCTGCCAGCACTGCAGAGCTCTTGGGCAGGTTCTGCACCATCCTCCCTCTAATCCAGAAGGATTCATTCAAGGCCAAACAGCACAAGAGAGTTGCCTGATCCCACACTGCTCCACAGGGCCTCTACACCTCCTTCTCCCAGGATTAATCTCTTCCTCTTCACTGCCTGCCAGGCCCTGGCTGCCTTCCCCTCCCCACTGCACAGCACCTGTCCCTGCCAAACCTGGCTTTGGCCAACCCCACAGCAGCTCCAAGACCTCCACAGAACACCCACATCTAAGCCTCACAGTTCTGAGCAGCTGTGATTGCTCTTTTGAACGTTAAAATGCTCTTTGAGTTTTACTCCCTACTGAGTAACGGGCATCGAGCCCACAATGGTGACAAGACTCAGCAGTCACCTGGTGGATTTTATGTGTTCCTGCAGATGGCTGCAGGATGCCAGCTTGGATTTGACTCTGTCAAAACCTGTCCTTGGTAGCCAAATACATACATATTAACCAGGTTTAATTTTCTAAAACAAAACCACACAACCCATGAGGGTTTTGGAAAAATTCCCATTTCTCTGCTTTTTAACTGTAATAGTGTTCTTAAAGCCGTGATGGGCTAAAGATAGACAAGTGTTTTTTTTTTTAGGTAACACCAACTTTATTAAACCAACCTTTGGACTCACAGACTAATTTGTGACTTACATACAGTGATGTATCACATATATGCCTTCAGGATGCTTTGTTGTTGCTTAGTACAATTTCATCAGCATTAACAACAGCACTGGAGCCGCCCAACACTTCACTGCCAGAACTTGACTCTGCAAGTCTGTTAACAAATAATTAGTGAACCTGAGGCACATTCACAGCTCATCCACACAGTGTTCCAAAAGCAAAGTATCAGCAACCTTTCCTAGTTCTTTGTATCTTTTCCTGTTAAGGGAAAACCACCACAATCTACCCATAGGTGTATATTCCCCATAGACGCTTCCTTCTCCACAGGAAGAGAGAAATTAATGTAAAGGTGCCATCAGGACCTGGAAAAGAACAAAAAACTGGGTTAGAGAATAGCTCGCTCTCTTTTCCTCTCCTTGCTTAATTAGCCCAGCCTTTCCTCCAGGCCCAAAGGGGTTGCACTTCATCAAGAGTATTCCAAAAATACTCCTGGCTTTGTGCTGGCAATTGCTAGACGAGAATACAGCTGGAACAACTGCTAATGAGCACCTACAGGACAGGCACTCAGACTCCACCTTCCAGAGAAGATACAGGGGCAGAGCATCTGGAATTTCATGAGCCAGGTCCCATATAGCAGACAAAACAAGAACCCTCTCTCACTGCAAGCTCAGTCCTAAACCCAGCATTGCAGCAAGACTCACAGACCCAAAGAAGTATTTGCACCACTCATTTTTCAAATCGAGGCTTTCTTTCTCTACCATTAAAAAATTTGCTAACAAAAAAAACTTTTTTTTTTTTTCAATAATTTTTTTTTTTTGTTGGGGGGAAGGAGTGCATCAAAAAAGTTTCAAGAAGCAGCAAGGCTGTTTCCTCCACACGGGCTTAGCTTAAAGAAGCTCAGAGAGAAGATTAGATGATCACGCCCTGGTCAGAGCAGAGACACGGAGTCTCAGCAATACCAGTTCAGACTATACTTCGCTCATCATTGCTCTGGGCAAATCTATTTCCATTCCATAAGGAGCCTGATGCCAAGTTAGGAGAAGTGGCTTCCTCCTTCCTAGGAGGAGCACGTTTAGCAGGGGAGCACAGGAGGGGACGAGCATTCCTGCTGGAACCAAACTGAGGAAGGCAGGTGAGGAGTGGGGATTCCGAGATCAGGAGAGCCAGGACCTGGCTGTACAATGAGGAAAAAAACCGTGTCATACCCATGAATGCCGCTGCACTCAGCGTGGCTCCAGGGGTCCAGAGGCCTGTTCCGATCCCTCATGCCACACGTTTGCGCTCTCCCATTTCCTTCCCTGTATTTGGCCCCCAGGCCCCTGCACCTCCTCAGTTCCCAGTTCCCCCCCCCCCACACCCCGTCCGCCCTAACCCAGCCCCGCATCCCCCGAGCTCCCCGGATATCCTCAGCCTCCCTGGCCCTGTCCCCCTCAACACCAAGCCCTGAGCTGCCCCTCCGCGGTCCCCTGAACCCCCTCTCCCAGCCCTGTTATCCCGTGTCCCCTCACGCCGCTCTCGGCTCTCCCAGAACCGGCCATGCCAGGCCGGAGCCACCCGGCTTTGTCCCGCCCCCCCGGTGGGCAGCAGCCAATGGCAGCGAGCGGCTCTGCTGGCGGGGCCGGGCGGGAGCCAATAGGAAGGCGCGTTACAAAAGCTGGGGGCGGTGCGAGCGTTTCCCGCCCGGAGGGGTCTGAGGGGGCCTGAGGGAGTGGGCGGGCTCTGTCAGTGTAAAGTAGGTGTTTTGTTATGTTTTAGCTAAAAAATGCCAAATGGCTTTTACATAACTAGTTTCCCCACTCGGTTTCAGCAACAGGATTAGTATTAGTATTGGTAGAACCCAGGTATTCCAAAGAGAAGCTTCAGTGGGAGAAAGAAAACTTTGCCCTTCAATACCAATGTCGGGTTTTTGTCTTGGCATCAGAGATGGTGGTTGGATAACACTCTGTACAGAATTAATGTAAAGTACTTCGGAAAGGCAGCTTCAAAATCCCTAAAACTGGGTATCCAAAACTTGCAGTGTCGTTAAAAACAAACCATATTTTCCACCACACCCTGTGGTCTGATATCCTCCTCCTGACATTGTAAACTGAATGTGGTCACAGTGAGAAGATATTGCGCACAGCTGGAATAACCCTCCAAATAAATTTGCCTTCAGGTCATCAAGCCTGTTAGCTTAAAAAATTTTAGGCTTTTCTAAATTCAGGAAGCTAGAGGCACTTTGCATTTATTTTTTTTCCTTAATCAACATGCAAGGAAAGACTATCCCCATGGTTCCTTTCCTAACCTCCAAGCCTCAACATTTCATCATGCTACGCCTGTTGTGGGCATCACTGATATTTAGTATTATCAGAAATATTTTACTGCGCTTGAATTCACATTTAAATTATTGCTTAGTAAGATTACATTTACTATAAACTTAGGGATTTCCCCCCAGGAAGGAAAGCAAGGGTCTCTGTTTTTTTGTTTTGCCCACAGAATCCATTAAGAATCTGTGCTTGAATGAAAATATTTATATAATGAAGTTTAATGCGATGACAAACTGGTGTGTTTGTTTCTCATTCTGCTTTTTTCAGAAATGTTTTCAACATTTCCCCCGCTGTGCTCTGGTGTAAACCTCAGCTTAACCCCTTGGTGTCACCTCCTCGTACAGCCTTTTGTGGTGACTCCGCATCTTCATTTGAGCAGCACCGGACAGTTTGCAAAGGGTGAAAATTCAGCCTGTGCCACAGATTACTCCAGTTACCCAGTTGCCTTAGATTCTCCTTTTGCTTAATAAAAGCGGAACAGGAATTCCACATGGAACAAAGTAGTGAATTTATTGAGTTCATCCACCATCCTCACACTTACCATAAATGAACAAAAAAGCACACAGCTAAGACACAACCTATTTTCTGACTGCAGAATAGAAGGCGCTTAACCCTCTCTGTTCCACCACTGCTGGGAATTCCAGAAGTACCAGGGGCCGGAGGTGAACTCAAGAACAGATTTCACCTCATTTGAGTTTCCTTCCAATAGGCTGCTGGAACATTTCCAACACAACTGACTCTTTTACAGCTGGGCCTTGAAGTTTTTACTATTATCAGCTGAATGGGGGCAGAGAAAGGATTTATACCCTCTGGGAATTACTCAGATGGACACTTTCCAAATTTCTCAGGCAATGCCCTCCTTTTTCTTGTAGAGCTTCTGATCCTCCATAGCTGTCCTCAAACTATTCCGCACCTTGACAATGGCACTAGATTCTCCTCATGGCTCTCACTTTCCCATATTTCTCCACAGCACGTTTTCCCCCCCACACTCAGCCCTTTTTTGTTGCTTTTCACCTCCTCATGCCTGAGAGAAGGGTTTGATCAGCCCATAATCCATGCACCTCGTGAGGCAATCACGCGCCACGTTAATGACGTGCTGCTTCTTGGGGTGATCCTCCTGCTTCCCAACGTAGGTCAGGATCTCCAGGAGCTCCGACTCCACCAGCTTCTTCGCCAGCTCTTTGTCAGCGCTGATTAAGTTGAAAGCAATGACCAAGCCTCGGTGCTGGACCTCCATGTTGTCGTGCAAGCAGAGCCTCTGCAGGATTTCGAGCCACTGGGTGGTCTTCAAGGGAAAGAGAGATCATTAGTATTGACCTGCAGAGTATCCCAACCAAAAATGCGAGTTTGGCAAGGCACTGCTCAGCAGAAGGAAGAGCAACACTCGTGTCATTTGTGGCTATTTCATTCCTTAACTAAGGAAACCTGACTCCAAACGTTTGAACCCCATTTCTGTTACACTAAACTCAGAACCTTTCGTGGCACTGGCACCACATGAAACGTGTTTCACGTTCAGGCTGCTGCATAATCTCTGTGCAAAGAATCTGACCAGAATATTGGCACAGCTGAGATGACCAGGAGCAGGTCACACATGCCCCCACCCCAATCTTCCCGAGCCTCTCTTTTAGCTTGATTAATAATTTTTATTCTAACAAGCCTCGGTGTCCAGCATCATCACGTGTATAACACAATGGGATTCAGAGTTCCCAACCACAGCTCTTTAGAGACATTCAAACCTGCAGGGTCTGGGTTCTCAGGGCCTACAGATCTGTGCAGGGAAGGAGATGCTTTGGGATCTGTAAAGCTCAGCAGGTTATTGATCAAGCTCTTCTCATTTTTTGAGTGAAACAAGGTTTGGATTTCAGGTTATTTATCAATATGGACCAGGAGCATGCACACCCAGGTCTCAATTTCACCAAACTCCTCACTATCCAACTAGTGGACCGAATCTTTCTGTTAAGAGGCATGTTCATGGTCTGAGCCAGGCCCCTTCCAGGGCACATCCACCCTGCCAATACTCAGCGTTACGGTCTTACCACTTGAGTCATCTTAGAGCAGAGTTTCTTTTGTGCTGCCGTAAGCATGGCCAGGGCTCCTGCCGCCGCAACCTGGACCTTCTCGTCGTCCTCCCCACACAGCAACACCACCAACTTCAGCCGGTCGTTTCCATCAGCCACAAACCTCTCCTGAACCTAAAAAAAAAAACAAAAAACCATGATACCCAGAGATAACACATGTGCTGGTGCACACAGTCAGGTTTGAGGTGCCCAGGGAGTTACCTCTTTGTTGACCACCAGGTTGCACATGCACTCGGTGGCTGCCTGTCGAAGCTGGTCGTGGTTCTCAAACATGTAGTTTTCAATATCTGGCAGGGCCTTCTCTTTGACTATCTTCAACCTGTGTTGAGGAGCAGTCAAATAAAGCACGTTATGGGTCAAGCAATAACCAACTTACCAAGTAGGAACTGCAGGGAAGGCCTTGAAACAAATCAGTGCCTGCAGCAGTGGAGCTCATGATGTGGTTCATTCCCGGTCTAATGCAGATTTGGTTCATGTCTTTCCTGTTCCTAGAGGAAAATGTGCCACTCTCCTTTTCCTATTTTATTAATCTTTGAGCTCTGAGACCCGTGTAGCTCTGCCAAAGGTAGCTCAAACTGACCAGTCTTCATGGTCAGTTGATGAAAAGTGATGAACTATAATTTACATTCACTCCTGAAGAAGAAGGAAAGTTAAAAAGCAGTTAAACTCACCTAAGTTTATCACTTCTTCCTGAAAAGTTAGTGAGACCCAGTAGAGCCTCGTAGTTCTGGAGGCCATCTCTCTCTGTGTTCAGCAGGCTGACGAGGGGCCTCACCACCTCATAAACCTACAAAGAGAAGGCATGTCACTGCTTTTCCAGCTCTCAGATTTTTATTTGCTAAAGGAATTATTAATTTTTTAAAAAAAATTATTATTTTTAAGCTTACCCTCTCCCCTGGGAATGCAATGTCTGGATTGGAGATAGCAGCAATTTTTGCCAGAGCGTGAGAAGCCTTTATCTTGCCAACATCTGTACCTTCCACAGCCAGAGGTATCAGAGCCTGGTGACACACAGGAAAGCATTCAGTGCTCTGAGGAGATTTACAGGGTTGCCTTAATATTCTAAAATAAATTTGAAATATCCTAAATATGTGTCTGTTGAAGAAATGGGTCTGGACTGCAGCTCGCAGTGACAATTTGTACTCCAGTAGGCACCACACCAGCACCTGCAGCTCACACACAGTTGTTCCAAGAACATCACTTCTTTGCAGCCTTGCAGAGATGGGGCTGGAGTGTCAGTGTGGCCCCAGGGGCTACCAGGGCAGCTCGTGCTTTTCTGTCACCATCCCTCACTGGAGACACGTCACAGGCTCCCAACAGACATTAACTGCACAGAAAAGTAATCACCTTTCCACCTCCCTGAGCGACAATGGTCCCACGGTCCTTGGGGTCTTCACACAAGGCAAGAAACACCCTGTAGGAGCACAGCAGCACTCAGTGGAACAGCCACGAGGGACAGCAACCCCTCATGGAAGGGGTCTGAGGTTTTGCAGGACTGCCAGAGCCACCAGGCAAATGCCAGGTGTTTAACCCAGTGGCTCTCCAAGGGGAAACAACAAATGGCACAGTAAGAAGTTTCCAGGCCTGTAAGATGAACCCTATTCTTATCAAAACCAGGAGAGAGGACTAAAAAAATCAAAGTGCATCCTAGCAAGGCAGCCCTGTAAACCTGCTTCCAGGTCAGAACGTTGATTTTTATGACATTGCTTAACAAAAATGTTGGTTTAAATCTCTTCTCCGCCTCCCTTTTGTCCCTCCCCCACAGGCAGAGTGCCCCACCCCATGAACAAGGAGCCAGCCCAGGTGTCCCTCTCCATGGCACACGGGCTGGCCAGCGCTCCCAGCTCCCAGGACAATGACAGAGGCACCTGGCAATGAGCTCCTTGGTCTGGTCTGTCAGGATGGCACTGTCTGCCTTCACCATGCAGGCCAGGGCAGAGACCACCCCGGCCTTCAGCAGCCGCTTCACCCGCTTCACCACAAAATCCTTCTTGTCCTGAGGGGGGAACATTGGAAAAGGATCAGCCCTGGGCAGCTGCTGTTCTGCCAACGAGAGCCAAGCCTAGCTGGAGAGCAAAGCAATTTCAGCCTCGAGGCCAGGAGACCTGAAGCCTGTGGCAATGGATACACCAAAGATAGTTATCAGATCCAAGCAGCTCCTCCAGCTCCCCAGCAGTACACCACCCACCTTTGGATGCTCCTCAGGCACGTGCTGCTTGGAGAATTTTGCCAGTTGCACCAGCTCTGGGACCAGCTCCTTGGTGTCGTAGCTGTTGGTACAGTTCACCAGAGCAGAAGCCACAGAGTACAAGATGGTCTTGTCGCTTGTCTGCACAGACAAATAAAAGCTTACGTGAGGTGATGAGGACACAGCAGGGAAAGGGGTCCTTTGGGCTGCCATCATGGTGGTTTGCACTAGCTGAAGCGTTCTGAGCCTTATCCACAACTTTATAGCCCGTGGCATGGAAACCCCAAAGTTTTTGTGGTCAGACAGGCTGTTTTCACATCATCAGTGCTGTCAACACCTTGGTGCTTTGGTTTTCATGCAGTTGCTGACAGTAAAGGTAGGAGCAACCATCCTCAGGCTGGGGAGAAGAGCAGGATGGTAGCAGCCTTGAGGTGTCACCAGGGCACAGGCAAAACTGAAGTTCTGTTAAACTAGAGGTGAGGGACTGGGTGTCACAGCCCCTCCTGCCTTGGGAGACAGCTCTGGAGAGCTGGGAGAACTTGATGCTACCAGAGAAATGAGGGAAGAAGGAAAGGAGACAGACCTTGGCTAAATCAAACATAGCTTTCAGGGCTGGCTCATCTTCAACAAAGTCATCTTTCACATCTGCATCGAGGGTGAGATATGACATCCCTTCCACAGCCCATTTCCTGGTGCGGGCATCAATGGTGGTGTTGCACAACCACCTGGAAAAGAGAAAAACATCCACATTTCCATCTCAGGAGTCAGGACTAATTTATCTGGAAAAAGAGGGAGGAAGAACAGATATTGAGACTGTTTCAGGCCCGAACATGTCCTCAGGTTCAGCTGCAGCTCCTAAGACTGTGGATGCTTCCCTTTGAGACATGACCTTCCTCCCATGGCCCAGCTTGAGGGATGTAAATGCTGCAGGGGAAGGCAGACCAGGACAGCTACTGGGCACTGCTTTGCCTTCACTCTCCCATGAAACATGGGATGCCCTGCTATCCACTGCCTGCAGGAATGACCACCCATTCAGTCTGACTTCATCCCACCTCCTTGGTTAGTCCACATGATAAATCCACCTTCAGAAGGGACTTGTGCCTATGCAAGGTAGCACTTGATCAGGCTGTACCACCCTGGCAAAGAGAGAGGCACCATGCCTGGTGTCTCCCACGGGCAGTGAGCTGGGGAGAAGGCTCATCTGGGTGTTGAGGCAGGAGGAACATGTGGTTGCTTCAGGCACAGAAGTGCCTGATCCCAGTGCAGGGGCTCTGGGGGCACTGTCAGCTGTCAGGCAGCAACAGGAAACGAAGGCAATGTGTTGGCAGGATCTCATGGGAAAAAGGAACATATTGTGTTTTGCAGAGCACAGGACAACTGAAGAAATAGGTGAAGTCACTCACTTTCGGCACTGCCTGGCCAGCTTCTCAGTGGACCCCTCAGCAAACTGCCGCAGGCCATAATCTGTGCCTCCCGCTGAGCCCAGCTTGCAGAGACCCTGAGGAGGATGAAAATATTTTACCAGTGAGAAAGGCTCATTAACCCTCTCGCGTGGCTGCCCAAAATAGCCTAACCCTACACCTGAAGTGTGAAGTCAGTTCTAGCAAAGAGGAAGCATCCTAACAGCCAGTAGATCGTTCAGTTTGCAGCACAGCAAAGGGATGTTTTGTGCTCCTGTTGGATGCCTTAAATGGAAGATTAATCAGTTTTGCCTTCAAAATTACCAGTAATCCATGTGCCCTCTTCCTTGTAGGGGGAAACACAGTAAACCATTACCCATCTGAGGTTAGTGAACCCAACCCATTCCCAGGACCTCCCCACTCTCCCAAGTCTGGGGTTAAGCTGGTGAGTGTGATAAGGGTGGGGGTGATAAGGGCAAGGGCTGCATCCTTACCACCAGGGCTCGGATTTTGATCTTCTCATTCTTGGTCTTCTTGTAGATCTCCTTCAGGAGGTTCACCCCGTTGGAGATGATGAAGGTGGCTCGGCTCAGCTTGGTGGAGGCATGGATGAGGGCTTCCACAGCCACCAGCTGGTCAATCTCCCTCTCGGACCCACACAGGGCCACCATCATCTCCATCACTCCCTTCATGCCAAGCAGCTTGTTGCCCAAGTCAAAGGGCCCCTGCAGAACTCCAGACACAATCTGGACAGCATGGAGTGTCTTATCCATGTCTTGTGGGTCGATTTTGCTCCTGCATGGGATAGAGGGAGTAGCACATGGGACAGGAGTTACTTACAGTTCTCGTTCCCTTGGGCAGGGAATGCCCTCCTTCAGACTGGGAAGTGAGTTCCTCTGCTGAAATATATTGGTATCTGGGACAGAGCTGAGCCCAGATTCCTGCAAAGGCTGTGATCCAGCAGGATCTCAGGCAAATCATTACCTCCCAGAGCCTCAGTTTGGAATGTAAGTGGACTTCAGGTGCCTCATCTCACCCTCAAGGCTCCCAGGAAGCCATTCCCAACTCACTTGATGTACTCCTCGCAGATGATCCGGTAGTTGTCACGCTCCGGGTCGCAGCGCAGGTCATCGTACAGCTTATTCAGGAGGACAGAGGCAGTCAGCTGGGTGTTCTCTGTCAGGGGCAGGCAGTCAGGCATCTCAGGAATCTGGCCCACCACTTTCAGTATCTTTTTTAAGCCTGGAAGCAATGGAGTGACACAGCTTGTTACAGGGGGAAGGGTCTGTGCAAAACTCAAGATACCATTTGCTGGTTTCTTGCCGTGAAATATCCAGCTTGGATGGTTCTCAATTATTTTGCAGCCTAATCACATAAGTCTTAAACAGACAAGACATTCAGATATACACTGGGGAGGAGCTTCTGCTGGTGAGATACTGCTGGGTTTGCAGCATCAGGCTTTTTTCCAGCTTGCAGACTGAGATAAGCAAAACTGCATTAGGTTCCTGGCTGGCTGTGTTATTTTTGTCAGGAGGCATTAAACCCACTGACCTCCAAGGCTGGAGGCTTTGACTGAGGAAAACTCAGCGACTTTCAAGTGATTCTGGATGTCTTAACCCTCCTTTTGCTGACCTGTAATTAAATAGCTTCCATCAGAACGGTAACACGCATTAGAATCAGTATAAAAACACACTGCACACAAATCCCTCACCCTTGCCCAGTTTTAGAATTGATCGGTTCGTGGATCCACCAAGCTCAGCAGGTGCTCATCTCATTCTGCCTAAACTAGACAATTTATCCAAGCCAAATCCTCCTAACATTAGCAGATGCACTGGAAAAAACTAACCAGAGATGTTAGTCAACTCTTTAGAAACTCAAAAATTCTTGTTCTCATACACGGGGTTGTTTTTTCTCTTAATACTGTTTCCTGCTAATAAGTCTAACTTTGCTTCAGGATTTATTTTATAGAGAAGATCAGTTCTACAGATATTCAGGCAAGAACACACAGCTCCACGTCTCCCAAATCAGAACGGGATGGTAGGGAAGGGCTCACCATTGTCGATGACAAAGATGCTCCTGCTGTTGTCGTGGTCTTTCAGGTCCTTCCTCGGTATGTTCTTGTTGAGGAGGTTGAGAGCTCTGTCTCGCCCTTGCCCAGACACTCTCTTGCTGACCAGCATATCCAGCAAACGCATTGTGATCATCTTCAAATCTTTCTTAGTATCTGCACAGAAGCAAAACAGCAGCAGCCGGTTACAAGAAATTCTCTCTGAAAGCAGCTGAACCCAGTGAAAACCATGCAGAGCCATTGTGTGGCTTGGACAGAGGTATTTCAGTTATGCATGAGGATAAGAGCTGTGTGCAGGTTGTCATCCTGGACAGATGAAGAGTAAAGGCCCCACTACACCAAAGAACGAGGAATAGGGTGGATATCCCAGGAGCAGAGCTCTTCTGCTCACCCCACTTCTCCTCCAGCTGGATAGAGGGATCCCCACGTGCTGTTACCTAACACAACAGCCTCCTCCTTGCCGTGGTGCTCCTCTTTGCCCTGGCCCAGCAGGCAGTCAATGATGGTCTGCAGGAGGTTGCAGACAGCCAGGGAGATTTCCTCGTTGTCTACCGACATCCACATACAAATGCTGTCGATGCCCAGGTAATGGAGAATGGCAGTGGCCTGGAGAGAGCAGGGCAGTGTTAGCAAAGGCCTTTCCTTCCTCTGTGCTTCAGAAGGGTCAGGCTCAGCTGGGACAAAGAATCTATTTTCCTCAGTGATTCCTGAGTCAATGCAAGGAAGAGTTTTAATTTTTCCCCACTGCTCACAAATGTACTGCAATTTCCCACTCCCCCAGGTGTGAGGGAATAGCAGCAAGGGTCCCAAGCATCCTGTTCTTACCCGAGCCTTATGTCCTGTGCACATCCCCGAAAGTGTCCTCACGGCTGCCAGGATCAGCTCAGGATTTTTGGTTTCTATCAGCTGCAGCAGCAAGTTGACTCCGTTATTCTGGAAAATCCTCTCGGCACCTGCTTCCTCTCGCCCCAGGACTATGAGGTTGTTTGCAGCCTGGGTGGGAGACAGAAGAACCAGGGGTCTCAGCTGTCCCTCTGAGGGCAGTTCTTTTCCCATCTCCTTCCCTCATCCTCCATCCAGGAGAGGTGGGGAAAGGAACTCTGTTCTGCCCCTTGGTGCAGCCTCTGACATTAAACAGCCCTTTTGCCAAGTGCAGAGCAGTTCTCACCTTTTCTCGCTTTTCTTTCTCGCTGTTCTCATCCAGCAGGATTTCAAACATCTTCTGCACCCTCGAGTCCGTGGAGAACTGAATGCGCAGCTGTGCCAAGGGAGAGAGGGCATGGAGCATCACAGGGAGAAAATCAAGGAGAAGTTTTCCTTTCTACTTCAAGGACACCCCAGACCCTCAAATCACAGACAAGTTAGACTGAACAACAAAATAACCTCTCAGCTATCAGCATCCATCACCCACCTCAGATTCATGGGCATGGACAGAGACAGCCCTAAATGATTATTTGTGAGACCTAGTGGTTCAAGGGCTTCTTCACAGCAGCCCTGTAAAGCTAACTGTGTCAATGTGGCAACTGCCAGACCCAGTCCAAAGCTGGCCCAGTTCCCTGCCAAGACCCTTTCAAGACACTCAGGAGCAGGCCAGCCTCTGGAGGGAGCTGCCACACTTTTTAATTCAACCATTCAACCCAATCCTCAGATTTACACACATCAAGAATGAACTTCCAGTTAATGGAGCCTATTCACCCCCCTACATTATTACAAGTTTCCAGTATGACCAACAACCCCTTGGTATAACCCAGAGCAAGGACTTCCCACACCTGGCCCGTGAATCCAGGACTGCTCCTCCAGCATTTACCTTCTCCTGGATGTTGGCCCCCAGCCGCCTCAGGGTCTCCTGGAAGTTCTTGTTGCGGGGTTCGATGGTGGCGCATTTCTGAGCATCTTTGAACGCTTGGTCCAACTTCCCCAGCTTTTCCAGAGCTTGGCTGCGCCGGTACAAGGCTTTGATATCTGAAGCGTTGATGTCGATAGCTGGGAAAGGGATCCAAAACACCAGGCATCAGAGTTTGCTGCTGGGGTAAGTTTGCTGCCCGTGTAAACTGGGATTTGTTTTGTTATTAACATCGTGCATGAGTCGGTGCCTGATTAGCGCCGATTGCACCATCCCACAGAATTGGTATGTTGTCTTTTGAACCTCCAGTGATTCCCTTGTGGCCTCAGCACTTGGGTGTTACTGGACATCAAGGGATAAGGCCACAGTGTCCCAAAAGCAGATGTGAGAGCAGGCTGAGCACATGTACCCAGCAATACAGCTCTCCTCTCTCAAAACAGCCCCCTCCTCACCTCGAGACGCATCCGAGGCTGCCTTGGCGTATTCCTCCTGTTAAACCAGATAGGAGAGAGTTGTTAGGCATGGAATAGCAGGGCATGTCCCCATTCCTGATGGACACTGACCCCTCTGTTCCCACTTCCTTAGAGGACATCCCAGTGAAGCCAGCAGCAGCCTGTGGAAGGGAAGGGGAGCTGAGGTACCTTTGCATCACCGATGGAAGGGAAGGGGTGCATGGTGCAGGTGAGACAACACACTCTGCTGAGGATGCAGCAGGACAGTGGGCAGTGAAGGAAGAGGGAATATTCACAACAGCCTTGGTCTGTGTTGGTGTCACTTCTGGATTAGTGAAAATTCAGGAACATGCAAGCAATCTGCTAAATTCCCACAACAGGCCACTACAAGCTGAGACAATTTGGGTACAGATACCAATAACTTTTTGTTTTACCAAATATCTTCCCCTGCTTTCCTTCTGCTGGGACAGACAGCAAGAGTGATCCCAAGCTGTGGCTTACAGAGCTCTTTGGTAAGTGGGGAGCAGCCTGGCTGCCAAAAGCTTTTGCTTCAAAGTGAATAAGTGGGACCATCTCTGAGCTGAACCTGCATGCTCAGCCCCATCAGGACGGAAGCAAGGAGGCAGCTTTACAGCTCCAGCACAAGCCCAGAACATGTTATTTCAGACCAGTTTGCAAACACCCTATTCAATAAATAGACAAACCACACAGTGCACAACTCATGAGCCTCCCTGCTCTTCTCCCCTTGAGCACTGCCCAGGAGAACTGGGAGTTTTTCTCACCTTTTTGAGGAAGCAGGCTGCCCTGTTCCTGTACAGCACCGCCTGCAGCGCCTTGTCCTTGTTGAGCTTTAAGGCTTGAGTGTAGCTTTGAAGGGCTTTCTCGTAGTCATTGGCCTGAAAATATTTATTGCCCTCCTCCTTCAGCTGGATGGGATCCTCCATCTGGAGAGCTCTAAGGAAAAACATCAATTTGGGTCCCATTTTCAACTGCCTGTGTCACCCGAGGTCGCCTCCCTACTGCCCCAAGCTGAGTTTCACCACGAGACTGACACATAATTAACACACATATTAATAAAAGCAGCTTACCAGACCGAAGAGTTTTGAAAATTAAGACCTAAATTGCTCCTCCAGGCTGTGACTTCTCAGAAGCTTTTCCCACTGCTGTAGGTCTTTAGGAGTCAATTAATACAGGAAAGGAAAGCAACAACAAGAAAAGGAATTGAAGAAGTCTGCCAGCACTACGGAGAGTCTGTGGGGCTCAGGAGAGAACTCACTTCCCACTCCAAGTTTGGGCAGGACCTGGCAGCTCCTGCTGTCTGTCAGCATCACCTGTCACCACAGCCTGTCCCCTCCTTGTCCCCCTGTGCTATATATGCCTGGGGAGGGCTGGGAGCCAGGGCCAGCTCGGGGGGGCACCTGCCTGCACGTGGGCAGCACCTCTCTGCAGCAAGAGGGGATCCTCTCCCACCTGCTGGGGCAAATCCCAGCTTCCCTCTGCCTGCAGAGCCCCACAGGGTGTGGGGGGCAGGAACAGGGGGGTTTCATGCCAAAAAAGCCCCCGGCTGGGATGGCTGACCCCCGTCACAGTGCTCAGACCCTTTTCCCTTTCTATTTAGGGAAGCATGAGACAGCTGAGTCTCGGGGACAAGCGGCCCCATGCCAGCAGCTGCAGCAGCGCCCAGCACCTTCCAGAATTCCCTGGGATGGAAAGCTGACTGACACCCAGTGCTGCCTGCTCCTTCTCACAGGGCCCTTGGGAGCCCATCCCACTGGAAAGCTCACCCACTGCCACCTCCCCTTTTTCAGCAGCCTACTGACACAGGCTGGAACACGGACTGTACTGGAACATACTGGCCCACTGCTGTGATGAGTGGCTCAGGGCTCAGTTTTGAGTGACACCAGTAGGCAGAGCAGCACTGAGCTCCAAAAGAGCTGAGCCTTCCAACACACCCCGTTTCCCAGGGGTCACACTCAAGCAGGAATTCTGCTTTGGGATTTATCTCCCCGAAAACACAGGCCTTGCCTTCCCAAGTGTCCCCATCAGCATCCCACTGTAAAGCAAATAGGGAAACTGGCAGAAGGATGGGGAGAGCATGGACTGATCAGAGACCCTGCCAAGAGGGAAAATATCATTGTCTTTAATTCTGTGATCTGTGTTGTGGTTTGTGGATCTTACACAGCAAGAATTGGCACAAGACTGCCCTGCCAGGTCTCCTATTTTATTCACCTGGCACCAGGGACACTGCTTGGCCCCTGGTATCCAGGCAAGAGGCGATTCCAGAGTAATTTGGAAATCCCTTCACAGCATCAATCACCTGCACTGCAGCTGCAGGCACTGCATCAAGGGCAGCTCATACACCATAACCTCTTTGGGGGTATGTCCAAGGCACAAGGACAGCAGCTGTGGAAGGTGCAAGAGGCCCTCCCTGCCTCGGATAGACTCAGTGCAATGGTTTTTCTAGGATTTACATGGATCATCAACACACCAGAAACCCACTACCATGTGACTTTAGGTGCCAGGGAAGGCTCGTCTGGCTTCATTTCAGTACTCCTGGGATCCAGCACAGCCTTTCTCACGTCAGCCAGAATGATAGCTCATTGTCAGAAGCAGCAGCACAGCAGGTAGTGCAGGTAAACCGAGTTACAAAATCAAGAGTTGTTTGATGCCGCTCATGCTCAGGGCAGAGCTGAGAGCGCAGGGTGAGCAGGGCAGGCTCAGCAGTGAGTGCCGGGGGCCCTCTTCAGGCCTCGGCTGAGAAAGAAAAAATAATGAAGAAAAAATAATAATAATTAAAAAAAAAAAAAAAAAGAAGGCTTTTCCAGGAGAAATTCCAGCCCCGGGCAGCCAGGGAAGGGCTCACGGCTCCCCACACCTGCAGGGCTGTGAACACCCCCAGCCCTCCGTGCACCTTCATTTCCCACCCTGCGGCCCCCACTGAGGAGCCTGGCCAGACCCAGTCCTGGGGAAATCCCGGAATCCCGGGATGATCTGACTGGCTGCAGTGCCCCGGGCTCTGCTGAGCCAGGCGGAGGGGCCGGGGGAGGGAAGCCCGGTGGGGTTTGGGAGCGCTGGGAGCGGGCACAGGAGCCGTCCCGGCCCTTCCGCTGGCGGCAGGAAGCAGGAAGGGAGCGGGCAGGGCCGGGTACCCGCGCAGGGATGGAGGGTGGGCTGGGACACTCATCGAGGGGCTCTGCTGGACAGGGATAGGGGTGGGGATGGGGCTCCCCCCGCCCGCTGAGCCCTCCCCGAGCAGGAGCCGCTGGCTCAGCCGCGGCGATGCTCCCGTGCGAAGTTTGGGGATGCTGGACCCTAAAAGGACCCTAAACACCCCCCCATAACCACCCGTCCCTGACACAGCCTGCCCGGCTTCTCCCCAGCTCCAGGGGCATGCACCGCCCAGGGCAGGACATGGCTCAGTCACTGTTGGACTTGATGATCTGAGATGTCTTTTCCAACCTTAATGATACCACTCTCCTCCACAGGTTTCCCCCGCCCCCGTGGCTGTGGACATGGTGGTCCTGCGGGCTGGGCTCTGCCCTGGGCTTACCGAAGAGATGATCCAGCTGCTCAGGGCGAATGGCATCAGGACGGGTAACGGGGTGGCATCGGTGTCTCGGGTTGGGGAACATCATCCCCTGCACATTTGGTGTGCCCACATCATCCCACGTCCTGGAAGGGCGGTGTTGGTGGAATATCCCTCCATGTCCTCCTTGCTGGATGTCTTCTGGGTCCCCCTGGGTGGATATAACAATTCAGGAGGGTATCAGTGTAAGGACATAGTGGACAACTCTGCAAAAGCTTTTTGAGGGTTGATCAGTGATGGCTTTTCAAAGGTATTTTGGAAGGATTTGTGCAGTTTTCCCTCTGACAAAAGTGCAGGTTCCTCCCACACTGCACCCTGGCCACCTCCTGCCCTTAGAGGGGAAGGAAAAGGTGGTACTGGGCAGCTGAGCAAAACAGGGAGAATTTTTACCAGCGAATCTCCCTGATCTGTTTTGCAAGAAACACTTTGTTTTGCGATGGGTGACAGGGCCATCTCAAAGAAAAAACTCAAATGTGGGATATCCTGCTCCTCCACTTGCAGTGTTGGCAGAGGGCACAGACACTTCCAGTGTTCTTGGTCTGACCAGGTTTGGCTTCCAACCTCTTGTACCTCATGTTGTTTGCAGCGGTGGATTTTGTGTCATCAGACCTGGAGGACGTTGCCCAGAAGTGTTCCCTGTCCTACAAGGTAAACAGGACTCCTAAGTCCTGGTAGATTAAGCAGGGAGCTCGGAGCTGATCCCCTCATGGCTTGAAAGGCCTTGTCTGGGAGCAGCTTCTGCAGCAGATGTTGGCCCTGGACTTGCTCAGTCCTGTTTCCAGACACCTCTCTGCCCCCCAGGCGCTGGTCGCAGTGAGACGTGTGCTCCTGGCCCAGTTCTCTGCCTTCCCTGCCAACGGAGCAGACCTGTATGAGGAGCTCAAGAGCTCCACGGCCATCCTGCCCACTGGGAGCCCAAGGTGGGCACATCACCCTTTTCCCCAGGGCTGGGCTTGCCGCACAAGGCCCTGGTTGCCAGCACAGGCTCCGAGGTTCAGTGTGGTGATGCCCTGAGCAGGGTTGGTGGTGTCCACGCCACGTCCAGGGGCTTGTCTGTGTTTGGGAAGGGGACTCTAGGGACAAGTGCCTGGGCACTGCTGCTTCCTGATGCCCCTGCCATTCCGGCTGAAAGGGTGTTGGTAATCCCACCTTGTGTTCCACCCCTAGCCTGGACCAGCTGCTGGACTCTGGGCTGTACACGGGGGAAGTGACGGAGCTCATGGGAGCACCAGGCAGTGGGAAAACGCAGGTGAGTGGGATGGAGGAGTGGGGAGAGGACAGGTGGGGTGAAGATGATGCCTGGCTGACATGTCCCTGTCCCTCCAGGTGTGCCTGGGCATTGCAGCCACTGTGTCTCTCGGCCTCAAGCAGCACGTCGTGTTTCTCGACTCCACGGGGGGTTTCACTGCCTCCCGTCTCTACCAGATGCTGCAAGCCCAGACAGAGGATGAGGAAGAGCAGGCAAGTTCCTCTGGAGCTGGTCCCTTTGTTTGCACTAAAACTGCCTGCAGACAACCCCCAAGGACGGTTTGTCTGTCCAGCTCTGCCTTTGTCCTCATGGTCTTTTTTGGGTCCAAACTCTTCCTCCCATGGCCAGTGGATACTGTGCTCAGGACAGACAGATGCTCTGCTCAGAGCAACAACTGCTCTTTGTTGTTTTCCTTGGGAGAAGGGGAGGACTTGCCGTAGTCGCACGCACTTTTGCTCCCTGAGCTCGATCCAGGTTACTTCTTCCACCTGCAATATGGACAGTGGTGTTCACAGGGTGGAGGCAAACGTGGAAGAATAAGGGCTCTGTGTCATGGTGTGAATGCAAAGAGCTGGTGGCAGCTGGGGCAGAGGGAATGTAACAAGTCCTGGAGGAGGTGAGGCTGTTGGTGATGCCACTTTGTGCCACAGCTGGAGGCTCTGCAGCGGATCCAGGTGGTCCGTGTGTTTGACGTCTATGAACTGCTGAGCGCCTTGCATGAGCTGCGGGATCGCCTCTCACAGCAGGTATGAGGGGAGGTCTGGGCCCCTCTCCCCTCCCCAGAGCTGCAGGGAGGGCAGCAGGGTGTGCCTGGCAAGTGACTCCAGATCACCTGGTCCTGGGTGCATTTGAACCCCTGTGCAGCTCACAACCTCCAGAACTGCTGGGTTTGTAACTCCACGTGGCACGCGGTCCCTCCTTTCAGGTCGTGAGCTCCACGGGGCCTCTCAAGATCGTGGTGATCGACTCGGTGTCGGCTGTGATTTACCCACTGCTGGGTGGCAGGCAGTCAGAGGGTGAGCTGTGCTCTTAGGGTGTGCCAGGAGGCTGCAGAGCTCTCTGCTTGTCATCAAGAGCATCTTCCTCCCAGGTGTGCTGCGCCTGGAGCTGGGGCTGGGACAGTGTCGTGGTTTGATCTAGTGCTCATGCAAATCTAGATGTCACCTACCTCCAAGATACACTTTGTGGGTCCATCCCCAAACACCCAAGTGCTTTGTCCTCCTCCAGGTTTGGCCATCATGATGCAGCTGTCTCGGGAGCTGAAGACACTGGCCAGGGAGTTCAGCCTTGCTGTTGTGGTGAGTGTTGCTGCACTTTGTCCTTTGCGTGTTGGTGTGTGCTGTGAGCCGTGGAGAGGCTTTGGAGCCCCTGGGAGAGGGCACCCCACTCCCAGCTAAGCAGGAGCAAGAGGTTTGTACCCCACATTGCTCTGTGTCTCTGCAGCCCACAGATAATCTTATTTCAGTGAGTGTGGAGCAAGGCCAGGGCTGGTTTGCTGCCTCCTGCTATTGCTGTGCTCAGCCAACACGGCATTCTCTGCACTGAGCAAGGCAGGAAGATTGAAAGGTTATTTGTGTTTATTTTTGATATAACACCATTCATTTAAGGGGCTGGCCAGCCTCCTGGGTAACCTCTTAATTACCTTGGAAGAGCTGCAGGGCATTGCATCATCCTAAGGGAGCTGGGGACTGGAAGGGGCCCTGCTCCAGTTCTCCCCAGCTCTTGGCCAAGCAATTGCATTTGCCAGTGCAGCCAGACAGGTTACTGGGACCACAATTAATGTGTCTGAACTGGGAAGGCCACAACAGACAGTGGTGGTCTGCTGAGCCTGGCACTGGAAGGCACCAAGAAAGTCCTGCCCTTTGTTTTGATAAAGTGACAAGGAAGTGCCTGGAAGGACACTTGGAGGCTCCAAGTTAAACTCTCTGGGTGGCTTCAGCACCAGGAGTGATGCAGCCTGCAGACACAAGCAAGCTCCTGCCCGAGTACCTGTCTGGGCCAGCTGTCTGGGCTGTGTTTAGAGGGGATGGCACAGCTGTGCCAAGAAGGAAGGCTCAGACTGGCCGTGATCTCCAGTGTTTCATTCCACTGAGTGCTTTTCCCAGGCACTGATAAGCCTCTTTGTGCTGCAGGTGACCAACCAGGTGACAAGGGACAGCAGCACTGGCCCACTGAAGCCAGCCCTTGGCCGCTCCTGGAGTTTCGTGCCCAGCACTCGGGTGCTGCTGGAGAGCAAAGAAGGCTCCGGGGACAAAGGCCCGACACAGCGCGTGGCTGCCCTGGCAAAGTCACCCCGCCAGGTGAGGGCTGGGAATGAAGGAGCAGCTGTGGGACTCAGCCCTGAGTTTGGAGCAGAGGGTCAGGCAGGATCCAGCCTCGCTGGGTGAGCCATGGCAGTGGGAGAGGAGCTCCTGCAGCCTGCCTGTGCACTGTGATAGAGAGGAGCATCCCAGCAGCCTGAGCTTGTATTTATGGGCAGGTTAAGTGAGTGGCACCACTTCCAGTGCAGGTCACTGTGTTCCTCATGCTTGTCTCTCTCTCCTGATGGTGTGTGGGTCCCATGGAAATGGCTCCTACACCTGCAGAGGGGACTTTGGCTTAATTCCTGCCTATGTACAGTCAGCACTGCCTAAGCCTCCCAGCTCCAAGCCTCCTCTGCTGCCTGATCCAAACGGGTTTGGATGTGGTGGTGTGCTGGGCAGGGAAATCCACCCTGGATTTGCTAAATAATGATATGTCTGGGGATGTCTCAGAGCAGTATGTTCTTTCTTTGCTAAATTGCATTGTCTATTTGTGTTCAGCAGACCAAGTTAAAATGGGGGCACCAGCAGACAGAAATCCTCAGGGACTGGGGATTTCTGGCTCTGGGACAGGTGATGGAGTGATGTAGAGTCCCAGCAGTGTGAGGTTAAGCTTCTCTCTGTTTCTCCTTGCAGCCAACAGGGTTACAGGTGGAGCTGGACATTGGAAATGTTGATATGCCAGAGCCGAGCCCTGTGACACCCACACAGGGGCTCTGATGTGATGGAAAAGAAAATGTCAAGGTCCAAGAGAGCTGCACAAAAGCAGGCAAGCACACTGAGGTTTTGCAGACTGACT
>NW_020955800.1:237124-240659 GCF_003031625.1 Empidonax traillii
CTGTTTCTCCTTGCAGCCAACAGGGTTACAGGTGGAGCTGGACATTGGAAATGTTGATATGCCAGAGCCGAGCCCTGTGACACCCACACAGGGGCTCTGATGTGATGGAAAAGAAAATGTCAAGGTCCAAGAGAGCTGCACAAAAGCAGGCAAGCACACTGAGGTTTTGCAGACTGACTCTGAGGGTCCCTACAGCCCTGGACCAACGTGAAGAATCTCTTGTTCTTCTGCCTGGGGGAGAAACTGAGCGTGGGGTTCCCCAGAGATCTCCGTGCTCAGCAGGTGCTGCCTGCAGTGGCTGGGCTGTGTGGGCAGCACAACAGCAAGCTCCTGTCCTCTGCTGCAGGCTTGGCTTCACCCTGTCCTCAGGTGTTGGCTGGGGACCAGCTGGCTTGTCCCTGCACAATCTCACGGCTCCCTGTGGTGGTTTTGTTCCCCCCATGACTCGCTGCCCTCTGGACCTGGAGCTCTGATTGTCCTTGGGCAGCTCACAGTGGTCTTGGTTCAGAAATAAAAGGAGAAGAGCTGTTGCACACCGTGGTTGTTAAGAGCTGGAATTCAATTAGAGGTGACTGCTGGGAACTTAATTAAAATGTGGAGGGTTAGTCCCCAGCAGGACTGGGTTGGGACAGGCTGGAGTGGGACGGACTGGGATGGGAAAGGCGGCTGGTGAGCAGGGACATAATCAAGTACTTGCTCTGACCTTCTCCCCAGAGTAACACCAGGCCTTGTGGGGAGCTGCTGATGTTTTTGGGGCAATCCTGTGCTGCATAAAGACTTGCTGATAAGTGAAGGAAGTTCTGGTCTGGATGAGCTGGGACTGATGAGCTCTGGCTGACACCAGCTGCCCTGCCTGATGCTCAAGGACCTATTCAATTGCATGTGGTGATGTTTGAAATAATCTCTCCTTTCTCCAGCTGCTCTTGCTTGCTCTGGGCAACGTCCTGGGCACTTGTGTGGTGCTGGGGAGGAGACAGGAGGCTGGAATGTGATCCCAAATGTCTCAGACACCCTCATCCTCTGCATAATAAGAGACCTTCCTGGTAGGTGAGCTGAGCCATGGTTGTACTTCAGGGCTGCTGATGTTGAATTTGGGAGCTGGGACTAATGCAAGGCATGCTCATTAAACTAATAACACAGCAGCACAGCTCCTGGAGCCTTCTAGGGCTGTACTGGGCAAAGAGGAGTTTGATTTAGCCAGAATTTGGGTGTTAATTTCTCCAGAGTAGGCACTGTGCTCCTGAGCAAATAGCTGCTGTGGGGCAGGGGCAGTTTACAGGGATGTGTGAACACACATTTTGGTTTCCCAAGAGGCAGCACCAGGTCTCAGCATGGATTTCTGTTTGAAACATCCGTCAGAGTTGTGTTTTCTGTGAAACTCAGCTCTTGGTGCTCCCAGGGCTGTGGTTTAGGGGGCAGGCCCCACCTCCTCCATCGTGGCCACCCAGCCACTGCAGCTTCGTGTGCATGGCCGTGGGAAAGGCCACGATCCCAGCAGGTCCTGCTGAGGAGGGGAACGTGCCAAAGCAACATGAGCTGAGCCATTAAATACATAATTTTTACTGAAAACTTTTTAAAGTTGTGCCTTTATTTGTGTCTCTGGGCTTTCCAAGCTCAGGAGGGGAGGTTTGGCCCCCGGGGATTGCAGCTGCTGGCTGGAGGATGGTTTTCCTGTGCTGATGTGGCTGGTCCTTAAAAGCAGAAATTTAGCTTGGTGCATCTCTTGGAGCTGTGAATAAAGAGCTGGTGCATGCGAATTTCAACCAAAACTCTGTGCTACTATTTTATCTTTCTGTCTGTGGTTATTTAGAGGAAGCAAAGCTCTCAGGGGGGGGAGTGGGAAGCAGAGAAGAGCCAAATAGGGTTATATTTGAATGAAGAGGGTTTTCTGGATGTTCCTTTCCCCTAACTAGCAGGAGGATGAGAAGAGGAACAACCCACTTTGAACCCTCATCAGGCTCAGCATGAGACCAGCCATGTGCCCAGCGTGCATCTTTCCTGTGACCCCTGGGAAATGACAAAAGAAACTCTGCTCTTGCACTCAGTCACCTGGGAGTCATGGGGTGGTGATTCAACAGGGACATGGCCAGTCTGTCTGGAAAGGTGAGGATGTGAAGTCTGGGCTCCTCCAAAGCTTCCCATCCCGGCTTTCGTAGGCACAGTCGTGACCAGGGGGGATTTTCTCTCCTTGGCAATCAGCTAATTGCAGTTGTGGGAGTTTTATGCCCTCTTGGGAAACAGCTGGATAGGTGGAGGCGGGGGGACAGTGAGATATGAGGCCTAGCTGAGTTTGATGTGGCAGCTCCTCCTCTCCCTGTGCTGCTGAGGTCACAGGGACATCCTGAATTTCTGGCTGCGTTGCTGCTGTGGGTGCTGGTTATTGCTTGGTGTGGGGACACCAGAAGGGCTCAGGCTATGGCAATCTATTGCCCCATCTGGAAAAGCCTGACTTCTTACTCAAGCTCATTTGCCCTAAATTTGCATAGTAAAATTAGGCCAAAAAGAGTTCCTGACCTCAATGTCCTAATTCAGCCTTTCTCCTCCATGCTCAGACGGGCACTTCTGCCACCCTGTAAGGCAGAGCTCGGGATGTCCCCAGTTCTTGCCCCTTCCCCTTGCTAAAAACAGCTGGGAAAGCACTGGAAAAGCTTGGAGCAGGGCAATGAAACCCATCCAGGGCAGACAGGGCACCTCTCGCCCCAAGCAGCAGGGATGCCTTTTGGCACTAAGGGCTTATTTGCCCTTGATATGTATAAAACATGCATGTAAGTGTGTGTTTATAAGTATTGTGTGCATATTTGTGTGTATGTACATGTCTGTGTCTATCTCTGCCTGGGTGTACCTCAGGATGAGAGGACACGGTCTCAACCTGCACCAGGGGAAGTTCAGGTTGGACATTAGGAGGAATTTCTTCTCTCGAAGGGTAATTAGACATTGGGATGGGCTGCCCAGGGAGGTGATGGAGTCACCTTTCCGTTTAAGGACAGACTGGACTTGGCACTCAGTGCCGTGTTCTGGTTGACAAGGTGGGGTTGGGTTGTAGGTTGGACCTGATGGTCTTTTCCGACCCCATTGATTCTGTGATCTGTCGGAATATATCCACTTGCCGTCCAACGCAGCCAAGCCCCCTCAGGGACACCCCCGAAGCGCAGGAGACCCCTCCGTGCCCCCCCTATTTCCCCACCTGCCCCGCCGGGGTCTCGAACCCGCGTCCCCCCGGAGCGGCCGCGCCGCGCGCTGCCCTCCCGGCCGGCAGGGGGCGCCGCCGAGTCCTCCGCGCCGGCAGGGGCGGTGCTGCCCCCCCCGGCCCATGGCGGCCGCTCCGCCCGCCCGGCCCCGCGGGCAGTTGCCATAGCGCCGCCGCCGCCGAGCAAGGGGACCGGCACCGGGAGCGGGATCGGGATCGGAACCAGGACCGCCTGCCCCAGGCCCCGCCCCGCCCCACCGCCCGCTCGGGACGCGGCTCTGCGGGAGGCAGGTGAGGCGGTTGGGGCGCTGCCGGTGTTTGGGGGGGCTGCGGGGCTTGGGGGGGGGG